>NC_134485.1:419182984-419207984 GCF_040206685.1 Ascaphus truei | reverse complement strand
AATACCCTCCCAAATACATACACACTAATACCCCTCCAAATACACACACTAATACCTCCAAATATACACACACACTAATACCCCCCAAATACACACACACACACACACACACACACTAATACCCCCCAAATACATACACACACACACTAATACCCCCCAAATACACACACGAATACCCCCCAAATACATACACACACACACACACACACACACACACACACACACACACACACACACACACTAATACCCCCCAAATACACACACACACTAATACCCCCAAATACACACACACACTAATACCCCCCAAATACACACACACAATAATACCCCCAAATACACACACATTAATACCCCTGAAATACACACACATTAATACCCCCCCAAATACATACACACACACACACACACACACACACACACACACACACACACACACACACACACACACACACACACACACACACACACACACACACACACACACACACACTAATACCCCCAAATACACACACACACACACACACACACACACACACACACACACACACACACACACACACACACACACACACACACACACACACACACACACACACACACACACACACACTAATACCCCCCAAATACACACACACACACACACTAATACCCCCCAAATACACACACACTAATACCCCCCAAATACACACACACTAATACCCCCCAAATACACACACACTAATACCCCCAAATACACACACATTAATACCCCCGAAATACACACATTAATACCCCCCCAAATACACACACACACACACACACTAATACCCCCCAAATACACACACACTAATACCCCCCTAATACACACATACACACACACACACACACACACACACACACACACTAATACCCCCCCAAATACACACACATTAATACCCCCCAAATACACACACATTAATACCCCCCCAAATACACACACACTAATACACCCCCAAATACACACACACTAATACCCCCCCAAACACACACACACACACACACACACACACACACACACACACACTAATACCCCCCAAATACACACACACACACACACACACACACTAATATCCCCCAAATACACACACACACACACACACACACACACACACACACACACACACACACACACACACACACACACACACACACACGCACACTAATACCCCCCAATACACACACTAATACCCCCCCAATACACACACTAATGCCCTCCCCAATACACACACTAATACCCTCCCAAATACACACACACACACACACACTAATACCCTCCCAAATACACACACACACTAATACCCCCCCAAATACACACACACTAATACCCCCCCAATACACACACACTAATACCCCCCCCAAATACACACACACACACACACTAATACCCCCCCAAATACACACAGACACACACTAATACCCCCCAAATACATACTAATACACCCCAATACACACACTAATACCCCCCAAATACATACACACACTAATACCCCCCAAATACATACACACTAATACCCCCCAAATACACACACACACACACACTAATACCCCCTCCAAATACACACACTAATACCCCCCCAAATACACACACACACTAATATCCCCCAAAATACACACACTAATATCCCCAAAATACACACACTAATACCCCCCAATACACACACTAATACCCCCACCAAATACACACACACTAATACCCTCCCAAATACATACACACACTAATACTCTCCCAAATACATACACACACTAATACCCTCCCAAATACATACACACACTAATACCCTCCCAAATACATACACACACTAATACCCTCCCAAATATATACACACACTAATACCCTCCCAAATACATACACACACTAATACCCTCCCAAATACATACACACACAAATGCCCTCCCAAATACATACACACACAAATACCCTCCCAAATACATACACACACAAATACCCTCCCAAATACATACACACACAAATACCCTCCCAAATACATACACACACTAATACCCCCCCCAAATACACACACTAATACCCCCCCAAATATACACACACACTAATACCCCCCAAATACACACACACTAATACCCCCAAATACACACACACACTAATACCCCCCAAATACACACACACACACACACTAATACCCCCAAATACACACACACACTAATACCCCCAAATACACACACATTAATACCCCCGAAATACACACACATTAATACCCCCCCAAATACATACACACACACACACACACACACACACACACACACACACACACACACACACACACACACACACACACACACACACACACACACACACACACACACACACACACTAATACCCCCCAAATACACACACACACACACACGAATACCCCCCAAATACACACACTCACTAATACCCCCCAAATACACACACACACACACACTAATACCCCCCCAAATACACACACACACTAATATCCCCCACAATACACACACTAATATCCCCCAAAATACACACACTAATACCCCCCAATACACACACTAATACCCCCACCAAATACACACACACTAATACCCTCCCAAATACATACACACACTAATACCCTCCAAATACACACACACACTAATACCCCCAAATACACACACATTAATACCCCCGAAATACACACACATTAATACCCCCCCAATACATACACACACACACACACACACACACACACACACACACACACACACACACACACACACACACACACACACACACACACACACACACACACACACACACACTAATACCCCCCAAATACACACACACACACACACACACACACACACACACACACACACACACACACACACACACACACACACTAATACCCCCCAAATACACACACACACACACACACACACACACACACACACACACTAATACCCCCCAAATACACACACACTAATACCCCCCAAATACACACACACTAATACCCCCCAAATACACACACACTAATATCCCCAAATACACACACATTAATACCCCCGAAATACACACATTAATACCCCCCCAAATACACACACACACACACACACACTAATACCCCCCAAATACACACACACACTAATACCCCCCTAATACACACATACACACACACACACACACTAATACCCCCCAAATACACACACATTAATACCCCCCAAATACACACACATTAATACCCCCCAAATACACACACACTAATACACCCCCAAATACACACACACTAATACCCCCCCAAATACACACACACACACACACACACACACACACACACTAATACTCCCCCAAATACACACACACACACACACACACACACACACACACACTAATATCCCTCAAATACACACACACACACACACACACACACACACACACACACACACACACACACACACACACACACACACTAATACCCCCCAATACACACACTAATACCCCACCAATACACACACTAATACCCTCCCCAATACACACACTAATACCCTCCCAAATACACACACACACACACACACACACACACACACACACACACACACACACACACACACACACACACACACTAATACCCTCCCAAATACACACACACACACACACTAATACCCCCCCAAATACACACACACTAATACCCCCCCAAATACACACACACTAATACCCCCCCCAAATACACACACACACACACACACACACACTAATACCCCCCCAAATACACACAGACACACACTAATACCCCCCAAATACATACTAATACACCCCAATACACACACTAATACCCCCCAAATACATACACACACTAATACCCCCCAAATACATACACACTAATACCCCCCAAATACACACACACACACACACACACACACACACACACACACACACACTAATACCCCCTCCAAATACACACACTAATACCCCCCCAAATACACACACACACTAATATCCCCCAAAATACACACACTGATACCCCCCAATACACACACTAATACCCCCACCAAATACACACACACTAATACCCTCCCAAATACATACACACACTAATACTCTCCCAAATACATACACACACTAATACCCTCCCAAATACATACACACACTAATACCCTCCCAAATACATACACACACTAATACCCTCCCAAATATATACACACACTAATACCCTCCCAAATACATACACACACAAATGCCCTCCCAAATACATACACACACAAATACCCTCCCAAATACATACACACACAAATACCCTCCCAAATACATACACACACAAATACCCTCCCACATACATACACACACTAATACCCCCCCAAATACACACACTAATACCCCCCCAAATATACACACACACTAATACCCCCCAAATACACACACACACTAATACCCCCCAAATACACACACACACTAATACCCCCCAAATACACACACACACACACACACACACACACACACACACACACACACACACACACACACACACACACACACACACACACACACACACACACACACACACACACACTAATATCCCCCAAATACACACACACACACACACACACACACACACACACACACACACACACACTAATACCCCCCAAATACACACACACACACACACACACACACGAATACCCCCCAAATACACACACTCACTAATACCCCCCAAATACACACACACACACTAATACCCCCCCAAATACACACACACTAATATCCCCCACAATACACACACTAATATCCCCCAAAATACACACACTAATACCCCCCAATACACACACTAATACCCCCACCAAATACACACACACTAATACCCTCCCAAATACATACACACACTAATACCCTCCAAATACACACACACACTAATACCCCCAAATACACACACATTAATACCCCCGAAATACACACACATTAATACCCCCCCAAATACATACACACACACACACACACACACACACACACACACACACACACACACACACACACACACACACACACACACACACACACTAATACCCCCCAAATACACACACACACACACACACACACACACACACACACTAATACCCCCCAAATACACACACACACACACACACACACACACACACACACACACACACACACACACACACACACACACACACACACACACACACACACACACACACACACACTAATACCCCCCAAATACACACACACTAATACCCCCCAAATACACACACACTAATACCCCCCAAATACACACACACTAATACCCCCCAAATACACACACTAATACCCCCCAAATATACACACACACTAATACCCCCCAAATACACACACACACACACACACACACTAATACCCCCCAAATACATACACACACACACTAATACCCCCCAAATACACACACGAATACCCCCCAAATACATACACACACACACACACACACACACACACACACACACACACACACACACACACACACACACACACACACACACACACACACACACACACACACACACACACACACACACACTAATACCCCCCAAATACACACACACACTAATACCCCCCAAATACACACACACACTAATACCCCCAAATACACACACACACTAATACCCCCGAAATACACACACATTAATACCCCCCCAAATACACACACACACACACACACACACACACACACACACACACACACACACACACACACACACACACACACACACACTAATACCCCCCAAATACACACACACACACACACACACACACACACACACACACACACACACACACACACACACACACACTAATACCCCCCAAATACACACACACACACACACACACACACACACTAATACCCCCCAAATACACACACACACACACACACACACACACACACACACACTAATACCCCCCCAAATACACACACACACTAATATCCCCCAAAATACACACACTAATATCCCCCAAAATACACACACTAATACCCCCCAATACACACACTAATACCCCCACCAAATACACACACACTAATACCCTCCCAAATACATACACACACTAATTCTCCCAAATACATACACACACTAATACCCTCCCAAATACATACACACACTAATACCCTCCCAAATACATACACACACTAATACCCTCCCAAATATATACACACACTAATACCCTCCCAAATACATACACACACTAATACCCTCCCAAATACATACACACACAAATACCCTCCCAAATACATACACACACAAATACCCTCCCAAATACATACACACACAAATACCCTCCCAAATACATACACACACTAATACCCCTCCAAATACACACACTAATACCTCCAAATATACACACACACTAATACCCCCCAAATACACACACACACACACACACACACTAATACCCCCCAAATACATACACACACACACTAATACCCCCCAAATACACACACGAATACCCCCCAAATACATACACACACACACACACACACACACACACACACACACACACACACACACACACTAATACCCCCCAAATACACACACACACTAATACCCCCAAATACACACACACACTAATACCCCCCAAATACACACACACAATAATACCCCCAAATACACACACATTAATACCCCTGAAATACACACACATTAATACCCCCCCAAATACATACACACACACACACACACACACACACACACACACACACACACACACACACACACACACACACACACACACACACACACACACACACTAATACCCCCCAAATACACACACACACACACACACACACACACACACACACACACACACACACACACACACACACACACACACACACACACACACACACACACACACACACACTAATACCCCCCAAATACACACACACACACACACTAATACCCCCCAAATACACACACACTAATACCCCCCAAATACACACACACTAATACCCCCCAAATACACACACACTAATACCCCCAAATACACACACATTAATACCCCCGAAATACACACATTAATACCCCCCCAAATACACACACACACACACACACACTAATACCCCCCAAATACACACACACTAATACCCCCCTAATACACACATACACACACACACACACACACACACACACACTAATACCCCCCCAAATACACACACATTAATACCCCCCAAATACACACACATTAATACCCCCCCAAATACACACACACTAATACACCCCCAAATACACACACACTAATACCCCCCCAAACACACACACACACACACACACACACACACACACACACACACACACACTAATACCCCCCAAATACACACACACACACACACACACACACACACACTAATATCCCCCAAATACACACACACACACACACACACACACACACACACACACACACACACACACACACACACACACACACACACACACGCACACTAATACCCCCCAATACACACACTAATACCCCCCCAATACACACACTAATGCCCTCCCCAATACACACACTAATACCCTCCCAAATACACACACACACACACACACACACTAATACCCTCCCAAATACACACACACACTAATACCCCCCCAAATACACACACACTAATACCCCCCCAATACACACACACTAATACCCCCCCCAAATACACACACACACACACACTAATACCCCCCCAAATACACACAGACACACACTAATACCCCCCAAATACATACTAATACACCCCAATACACACACTAATACCCCCCAAATACATACACACACTAATACCCCCCAAATACATACACACTAATACCCCCCAAATACACACACACACACACACTAATACCCCCTCCAAATACACACACTAATACCCCCCCAAATACACACACACACTAATATCCCCCAAAATACACACACTAATATCCCCAAAATACACACACTAATACCCCCCAATACACACACTAATACCCCCACCAAATACACACACACTAATACCCTCCCAAATACATACACACACTAATACTCTCCCAAATACATACACACACTAATACCCTCCCAAATACATACACACACTAATACCCTCCCAAATACATACACACACTAATACCCTCCCAAATATATACACACACTAATACCCTCCCAAATACATACACACACTAATACCCTCCCAAATACATACACACACAAATGCCCTCCCAAATACATACACACACAAATACCCTCCCAAATACATACACACACAAATACCCTCCCAAATACATACACACACAAATACCCTCCCAAATACATACACACACTAATACCCCCCCCAAATACACACACTAATACCCCCCCAAATATACACACACACTAATACCCCCCAAATACACACACACTAATACCCCCAAATACACACACACACTAATACCCCCCAAATACACACACACACACACACACACTAATACCCCCAAATACACACACACACTAATACCCCCAAATACACACACATTAATACCCCCGAAATACACACACATTAATACCCCCCCAAATACATACACACACACACACACACACACACACACACACACACACACACACACACACACACACACACACACACACACACACACACACACACACACACACACACACACTAATACCCCCCAAATACACACACACACACACACGAATACCCCCCAAATACACACACTCACTAATACCCCCCAAATACACACACACACACACACTAATACCCCCCCAAATACACACACACACTAATATCCCCCACAATACACACACTAATATCCCCCAAAATACACACACTAATACCCCCCAATACACACACTAATACCCCCACCAAATACACACACACTAATACCCTCCCAAATACATACACACACTAATACCCTCCAAATACACACACACACTAATACCCCCAAATACACACACATTAATACCCCCGAAATACACACACATTAATACCCCCCCAATACATACACACACACACACACACACACACACACACACACACACACACACACACACACACACACACACACACACACACACACACACACACACACACACACTAATACCCCCCAAATACACACACACACACACACACACACACACACACACACACACACACACACACACACACACACACACACACACACACACACACACACTAATACCCCCCAAATACACACACACACACACACACACACACACACACACACTAATACCCCCCAAATACACACACACTAATACCCCCCAAATACACACACACTAATACCCCCCAAATACACACACACTAATATCCCCAAATACACACACATTAATACCCCCGAAATACACACATTAATACCCCCCCAAATACACACACACACACACACACACTAATACCCCCCAAATACACACACACACTAATACCCCCCTAATACACACATACACACACACACACACACTAATACCCCCCAAATACACACACATTAATACCCCCCAAATACACACACATTAATACCCCCCAAATACACACACACTAATACACCCCCAAATACACACACACTAATACCCCCCCAAATACACACACACACACACACACACACACACACTAATACTCCCCCAAATACACACACACACACACACACACACACACACACACACACACACTAATATCCCTCAAATACACACACACACACACACACACACACACACACACACACACACACACACACACACACACACACACACACACACACACACTAATACCCCCCAATACACACACTAATACCCCACCAATACACACACTAATACCCTCCCCAATACACACACTAATACCCTCCCAAATACACACACACACACACACACACACACACACACACACACACACACACACACACACACACACACACACACACACACTAATACCCTCCCAAATACACACACACACACACACTAATACCCCCCCAAATACACACACACTAATACCCCCCCCAAATACACACACACTAATACCCCCCCAAATACACACACACACACACACACACACACACACTAATACCCCCCCAAATACACACAGACACACACTAATACCCCCCAAATACATACTAATACACCCCAATACACACACTAATACCCCCCAAATACATACACACACTAATACCCCCCAAATACATACACACTAATACCCCCCAAATACACACACACACACACACACACACACACACACACACACACACACACTAATACCCCCTCCAAATACACACACTAATACCCCCCCAAATACACACACACACTAATATCCCCCAAAATACACACACTGATACCCCCCAATACACACACTAATACCCCCACCAAATACACACACACTAATACCCTCCCAAATACATACACACACTAATACTCTCCCAAATACATACACACACTAATACCCTCCCAAATACATACACACACTAATACCCTCCCAAATACATACACACACTAATACCCTCCCAAATATATACACACACTAATACCCTCCCAAATACATACACACACAAATGCCCTCCCAAATACATACACACACAAATACCCTCCCAAATACATACACACACAAATACCCTCCCAAATACATACACACACAAATACCCTCCCACATACATACACACACTAATACCCCCCCAAATACACACACTAATACCCCCCCAAATATACACACACACTAATACCCCCCAAATACACACACACACTAATACCCCCCAAATACACACACACACTAATACCCCCCAAATACACACACACACACACACACACACACACACACACACACACACACACACACACACACACACACACACACACACACACACACACACACACACACACACACACACACACACTAATATCCCCCAAATACACACACACACACACACACACACACACACACACACACACACACACACACACACACTAATACCCCCCAAATACACACACACACACACACACACACACACACACACGAATACCCCCCAAATACACACACTCACTAATACCCCCCAAATACACACACACACACTAATACCCCCCCAAATACACACACACTAATATCCCCCACAATACACACACTAATATCCCCCAAAATACACACACTAATACCCCCCAATACACACACTAATACCCCCACCAAATACACACACACTAATACCCTCCCAAATACATACACACACTAATACCCTCCAAATACACACACACACTAATACCCCCAAATACACACACATTAATACCCCCGAAATACACACACATTAATACCCCCCCAAATACATACACACACACACACACACACACACACACACACACACACACACACACACACACACACACACACACACACACACTAATACCCCCCAAATACACACACACACACACACACACACACACACACACTAATACCCCCCAAATACACACACACACACACACACACACACACACACACACACACACACACACACACACACACACACACACACACACACACACACACACACACACACTAATACCCCCCAAATACACACACACTAATACCCCCCAAATACACACACACTAATACCCCCCAAATACACACACACTAATACCCCCCAAATACACACACACTAATACCCCCCAAATACACACACACTAATACCCCCAAATACACACACATTAATACCCCCGAAATACACACATTAATACCCCCCCAAATACACACACACACACACACACACTAATACCCCCCAAATACACACACACACACTAATACCCCCCTAATACACACATACACACACACACACACACACACACACACACACTAAAACCCCCCAAATACACACACATTAATACCCCCCAAATACACACACATTAATACCCCCCAAATACACACACACTAATACACCCCCAAATACACACACACTAATACCCCCCCAAATACACACACACACACACACACACACACACACACACACTAATACTCCCCCAAATACACACACACACACACACACACACACACACACACACTAATATCCCTCAAATACACACACACACACACACACACACACACACACACACACACACACACACACACACACACTAATACCCCCCAATACACACACTAATACCCCCCCAATACACACACTAATACCCTCCCCAATACACACACTAATACCCTCCCAAATACACACACACACACACACACACACACACTAATACCCTCCCAAATACACACACACACACACTAATACCCCCCCAAATACACACAAACTAATACCCCCCCAAATACACACACACTAATACCCCCCCAAATACACACACACACTAATATCCCCCAAAATACACACACTAATACCCCCCAATACACACACTAATACCCCCACCAAATACACACACACTAATACCCTCCCAAATACATACACACACTAATACTCTCCCAAATACATACACACACTAATACCCTCCCAAATACATACACACACTAATACCCTCCCAAATACATACACACACTAATACCCTCCCAAATATATACACACACTAATACCCTCCCAAATACATACACACACAAAAGCCCTCCAAAATACATACACACACAAATACCCTCCCAAATACATACACACACAAATACCCTCCCAAATACATACACACACAAATACCCTCCCACATACATACACACACTAATACCCCCCCAAATACACACACTAATACCCCCCCAAATATACACACACACTAATACCCCCCAAATACACACACACACTAATACCCCCCAAATACACACACACACTAATACCCCCCAAATACACACACACACACACACACACACACACACACACACACACACACACACACACACACACACACACACACACACACACACACACACACACACACACTAATATCCCCCAAATACACACACACACACACACACACACACACACACACACTAATACCCCCCAAATACACACACACACACACACGAATACCCCCCAAATACACACACTCACTAATACCCCCCAAATACACACACACACACTAATACCCCCCCAAATACACACACACACTAATATCCCCCACAATACACACACTAATATCCCCCAAAATACACACACTAATACCCCCCAATACACACACTAATACCCCCACCAAATACACACACACTAATACCCTCCCAAATACATACACACACTAATACCCTCCAAATACACACACACACTAATACCCCCAAATACACACACATTAATACCCCCGAAATACACACACATTAATACCCCCCCAAATACATACACACACACACACACACACACACACACACACACACACACACACACACACACACACACACACACACACTAATACCCCCCAAATACACACACACACACACACACACACACACACACACACACACACACACACACACACACACACTAATACCCCCCAAATACACACACACACACACACACACACACACACACACACACACACACACACACACACACACACACACACACACACACACACACACACACACACACACTAATACCCCCCAAATACACACACACTAATACCCCCCAAATACACACACACTAATACCCCCCAAATACACACACACTAATACCCCCCAAATACACACACACTAATACCCCCAAATACACACACATTAATACCCCCGAAATACACACATTAATACCCCCCCAAATACACACACACACACACACACACACACACACTAATACCCCCCAAATACACACACACACTAATACCCCCCTAATACACACATACACACACACACACACACACACTAATACCCCCCAAATACACACACATTAATACCCCCCAAATACACACACATTAATACCCCCCAAATACACACACACTAATACACCCCCAAATACACACACACTAATACCCCCCCCAAATACACACACACACACACACACTAATACTCCCCCAAATACACACACACACACACACACACACACACTAATATCCCTCAAACACACACACACACACACACACACACACACACACACACACACACACACACACACACACACACACACACACACACTAATACCCCCCAATACACACACTAATACCCCCCCAATACACACACTAATACCCTCCCCAATACACACACTAATACCCTCCCAAATACACACACACACACACACACACACACACACACACACACACACACACACACACACACACACACACACACACACACACACACACACACACACACACACACTAATACCCTCCCAAATACACACACACACACACTAATACCCCCCCAAATACACACACACTAATACCCCCCCAAATACACACACACTAATACCCCCCCCAAATACACACACACACACACACACACACTAATACCCCCCCAAATACACACAGACACACACTAATACCCCCCAAATACATACTAATACACCCCAATACACACACTAATACCCCCCAAATACATACACACACTAATACCCCCCAAATACATACACACTAATACCCCCCAAATACACACACACACACACACACACACACACACACACACACACACACACACACACACACACACACACACACTAATACCCCCTCCAAATACACACACTAATACCCCCCCAAATACACACACACACTAATATCCCCCAAAATACACACACTAATACCCCCCAATACACACACTAATACCCCCACCAAATACACACACACTAATACCCTCCCAAATACATACACACACTAATACTCTCCCAAATACATACACACACTAATACCCTCCCAAATACATACACACACTAATACCCTCCCAAATACATACACACACTAATACCCTCCCAAATATATACACACACTAATACCCTCCCAAATACATACACACACAAATGCCCTCCCAAATACATACACACACAAATACCCTCCCAAATACATACACACACAAATACCCTCCCAAATACATACACACACAAATACCCTCCCAAATACATACACACACTAATACCCCCCCCAAATACACACACTAATACCCCCCCAAATATACACACACACTAATACCCCCCAAATACACACACACTAATACCCCCAAATACACACACACACTAATACCCCCCAAATACACACACACACACACTAATACCCCCAAATACACACACACACTAATACCCCCAAATACACACACATTAATACCCCCGAAATACACACACATTAATACCCCCCCAAATACATACACACACACACACACACACACACACACACACACACACACACACACACACACACACACACACACACACACACACACACACACACTAATACCCCCCAAATACACACACACACACACGAATACCCCCCAAATACACACACTCACTAATACCCCCCAAATACACACACACACACTAATCCCCCCCCAAATACACACACACACTAATATCCCCCACAATACACACACTAATATCCCCCAAAATACACACACTAATACCCCCCAATACACACACTAATACCCCCACCAAATACACACACACTAATACCCTCCCAAATACATACACACACTAATACCCTCCAAATACACACACACACACACACTAATACCCCCAAATACACACACATTAATACCCCCGAAATACACACACATTAATACCCCCCCAAATACATACACACACACACACACACACACACACACACTAATAACACACACACACACACACACACACACACACACACACACACACACACACTAATAACACACACACACACACACACACACACACACACACACACACACACACACACACACACACACACACACACACACACACACACACACACACACACACACACTAATACCCCCCAAATACACACACACACACACACACACACACACACACACACACACACTAATACCCCCCAAATACACACACACTAATACCCCCCAAATACACACACACTAATACCCCCCAAATACACACACACTAATACCCCCAAATACACACACATTAATACCCCCGAAATACACACATTAATACCCCCCCAAATACACACACACACACACACTAATACCCCCCAAATACATACACACACACACACACACACACACACACTAATACGCCCCAAATACACACACACACACACACACACACACACACACACACACACACACACACACACACACACACACACACACACACACACACACACACACACACACACACACACACACTAATACCCCCCAAATACACACACACACTAATACCCCCCAAATACACACACACACTAATACCCCCAAATACACACACACACACTAATACCCCCCAAATACACACACACACTAATACCCCCGAAATACACACACATTAATACCCCCCCAAATACACACACACACACACACACACACACACACACACACACACACACACACACACACACACACACACACTAATACCCCCCAAATACACACACACACACACACACACACACACACACACACACACACACACACACACACACACACACACACTAATACCCCCCAAATACACACACACACACACACACACACACACACACACACACTAATACCCCCCCAAATACACACACACACACACTAATATCCCCCAAAATACACACACTAATATCCCCCAAAATACACACACTAATACCCCCCAATACACACACTAATACCCCCACCAAATACACACACACTAATACCCTCCCAAATACATACACACACTAATACCCCCCAAATACACACACACACACTAATACCCCCCAAATACACACACACACTAATACCCCCAAATACACACACACACTAATACCCCCCAAATACATACACACACTAATACCCCCGAAATACACACACATTAATACCCCCCCAAATACATACACACACACACACACACACACACACACACACACACTAATACCCCCCAAATACACACACACACACACACACACACACACACACACACACACACACACACACACACACACACACACTAATACCCCCCAAATACACACACACACACACACACACACACACACACACACTAATACCCCCCAAATACACACACACACACACACACACACACACACACACACTAATACCCCCCCAAATACACACACACCCACACTAATATCCCCCAAAATACACACACTAATACCCCCCAATACACACACTAATACCCCCACCAAATACACACACACTAATACCCTCCCAAATACATACACACACTAATTCTCCCAAATACATACACACACTAATACCCTCCCAAATACATACACACACTAATACCCTCCCAAATACATACACACACTAATACCCTCCCAAATATATACACACACTAATACCCTCCCAAATACATACACACACTAATACCCTCCCAAATACATACACACACAAATACCCTCCCAAATACATACACACACAAATACCCTCCCAAATACATACACACACAAATACCCTCCCAAATACATACACACACTAATACCCCCCCCAAATACACACACTAATACCCCCAAATATACACACACACTAATACCCACCAAATACACACACACACACACACACACTAATACCCCCCAAATACATACACACACACACTAATACCCCCCAAATACATACACACACTAATACCCCCCAAATACACACACACACACACACACACACACACACACACACACACACACACACACACACACACACACACACACACACACACACACACACACACACACACACACACACACACACTAATACCCCCCAAATACACACACACACACACACACACACACACACTAATACCCCCCAAATACACACACACTAATACCCCCCAAATACACACACACTAATACCCCCCAAATACACACACACTAATACCCCCAAATACACACACATTAATACCCCCGAAATACACACATTAATACCCCCCCAAATACACACACACACACACACTAATACCCCCCAAATACATACACACACACACACACACACACACACACACACTAATACGCCCCAAATACACACACACACACACACACACACACACACACACACACACACACACACACACACACACACACACACACACACACACACACACACACACACACACACACACACACTAATACCCCCCAAATACACACACACACTAATACCCCCCAAATACACACACACACTAATACCCCCAAATACACACACACACACTAATACCCCCAAATACACACACACACACTAATACCCCCCAAATACACACACACACACACTAATACCCCCGAAATACACACACATTAATACCCCCCCAAATACACACACACACACACACACACACACACACACACACACACACACACACACACACACACACACACACACACACACACACATACCCCCCAAATACACACACACACACACACACACACACACACACACACACACACACACACACACACACACACACACACACACACACACACACTAATACCCCCCAAATACACACACACACACACACACACACACACACACACTCACTAATACCCCCCAAATACACACACACACACACACACACACACACACTAATACCCCCCCAAATACACACACACACACACACACACACACTAATATCCCCCAAAATACACACACTAATATCCCCCAAAATACACACACTAATACCCCCCAATACACACACTAATACCCCCACCAAATACACACACACTAATACCCTCCCAAATACATACACACACTAATACCCCCCAAATACACACACACACACTAATACCCCCCAAATACACACACACACTAATACCCCCAAATACACACACACACTAATACCCCCCAAATACATACACACACTAATACCCCCGAAATACACACACATTAATACCCCCCCAAATACATACACACACACACACACACACACACACTAATACCCCCCAAATACACACACACACACACACACACACACACACACACACACACACACACACACACACACACACACACACACACACACTAATACCCCCCAAATACACACACACACACACACACTAATACCCCCCAAATACACACACACACACACACACACACACACACACACACACACACACACACACTAATACCCCCCCAAATACACACACACCCACACTAATATCCCCCAAAATACACACACTAATATCCCCCAAAATACACACACTAATACCCCCCAATACACACACTAATACCCCCACCAAATACACACACACTAATACCCTCCCAAATACATACACACACTAATTCTCCCAAATACATACACACACTAATACCCTCCCAAATACATACACACACTAATACCCTCCCAAATACATACACACACTAATACCCTCCCAAATATATACACACACTAATACCCTCCCAAATACATACACACACTAATACCCTCCCAAATACATACACACACAAATACCCTCCCAAATACATACACACACAAATACCCTCCCAAATACATACACACACAAATACCCTCCCAAATACATACACACACTAATACCCCCCCAAATACACACACTAATACCCCCAAATATACACACACACTAATACCCCCCAAATACACACACACACACACACACACTAATACCCCCCAAATACATACACACACACACTAATACCCCCCAAATACATACACACACTAATACCCCCCAAATACATACACACACACACACACACACACACACACACACACACACACACACACACACACACACACACACACACACACACACACACACACACACTAATACCCCCCAAATACACACACACACTAATACCCCCAAATACACACACACACTAATACCCCCCAAATACACACACACAATAATACCCCCAAATACACACACATTAATACCCCCGAAATACACACACATTAATACCCCCCCCAAATACATACACACACACACACACACACACACACACACACACACACACACACACACACACACACACTAATACCCTCCCAAATACACACACACACACACACACACACACACACACACTAATACCCCCCCAAATACACACACACTAATACCCCCCCAAATACACACACACTAATACCCCCCCCAAATACACACACACACACACACACACTAATACCCCCCCAAATACACACAGACACACACTAATACCCCCCAAATACATACTAATACACCCCAATACACACACTAATACCCCCCAAATACATACACACACTAATACCCCCCAAATACATACACACTAATACCCCCCAAATACACACACACACACACACACACACACACACACACACACACACACACACACACACACACACACACACACACACACTAATACCCCCTCCAAATACACACACTAATACCCCCCCAAATACACACACACACTAATATCCCCCAAAATACACACACTAATACCCCCCAATACACACACTAATACCCCCACCAAATACACACACACTAATACCCTCCCAAATACATACACACACTAATACTCTCCCAAATACATACACACACTAATACCCTCCCAAATACATACACACACTAATACCCTCCCAAATACATACACACACTAATACCCTCCCAAATATATACACACACTAATACCCTCCCAAATACATACACACACAAATGCCCTCCCAAATACATACACACACAAATACCCTCCCAAATACATACACACACAAATACCCTCCCAAATACATACACACACAAATACCCTCCCACATACATACACACACTAATACCCCCCCCAAATACACACACTAATACCCCCCCAAATATACACACACACTAATACCCCCCAAATACACACACACTAATACCCCCAAATACACACACACACTAATACCCCCCAAATACACACACACACACACACACACACACACACACACACACACACACACACACACACACACACTAATATCCCCCAAATACACACACACACACACACACACACACACACACACACACACACACACACACACACACACACACACACACACACACACACACACACACACACACACTAATACCCCCCAAATACACACACACACACACACACACACACGAATACCCCCCAAATACACACACTCACTAATACCCCCCAAATACACACACACACACTAATACCCCCCCAAATACACACACACACTAATATCCCCCACAATACACACACTAATATCCCCCAAAATACACACACTAATACCCCCCAATACACACACTAATACCCCCACCAAATACACACACACTAATACCCTCCCAAATACATACACACACTAATACCCTCCAAATACACACACACACACTAATACCCCCAAATACACACACATTAATACCCCCGAAATACACACACATTAATACCCCCGAAATACACACACATTAATACCCCCCCAAATACATACACACACACACACACACACACACACACACACACACACACACACTAATACCCCCAAATACACACACACACACACACACACACACACACACACACACACACACACACACACACACACACACACACACACACTAATACCCCCCAAATACACACACACACACACACACACACACACACACACACACTAATACCCCCCAAATACACACACACTAATACCCCCCAAATACACACACACTAATACCCCCAAATACACACACACTAATACCCCCCAAATACACACACACTAATACCCCCCAAATACACACACACTAATACCCCCAAATACACACACATTAATACCCCCGAAATACACACATTAATACCCCCCCAAATACACACACACACACACTAATACCCCCCAAATACACACACACACTAATACCCCCCTAATACACACATACACACACACACACACACTAATACCCCCCAAATACACACACATTAATACCCCCCAAATACACACACATTAATACCCCCCAAATACACACACACTAATACACCCCCAAATACACACACACACACACACACACACACACACACACACACACACACACACTAATACTCCCCCAAATACACACACACACACACACACACACACACACACTAATATCCCTCAAATACACACACACACACACACACACACACACACACACACACACACACACACACACACACACACACACACACACACACACACACACACTAATACCCCCCAATACACACACTAATACCCCCCCAACACACACACTAATACCCTCCCCAATACACACACTAATACCCTCCCAAATACACACACACACACACACACACACACACACACACACACACACACACACTAATACCCTCCCAAATACACACACACACACACTAATACCCCCCCAAATACACACACACTAATACCCCCCCAAATACACACACACTAATACCCCCCCCAAATACACACACACACACACACACACACACACACACACACTAATACCCCCCCAAATACACACAGACACACACTAATACCCCCCAAATACATACTAATACACCCCAATACACACACTAATACCCCCCAAATACATACACACACTAATACCCCCCAAATACATACACACTAATACCCCCCAAATACACACACACACACACACACACACACACACACTAATACCCCCTCCAAATACACACACTAATACCCCCCCAAATACACACACACACTAATATCCCCCAAAATACACACACTAATACCCCCCAATACACACACTAATACCCCCACCAAATACACACACACTAATACCCTCCCAAATACATACACACACTAATACTCTCCCAAATACATACACACACTAATACCCTCCCAAATACATACACACACTAATACCCTCCCAAATACATACACACACTAATACCCTCCCAAATATATACACACACAAATACCCTCCCAAATACATACACACACAAATACCCTCCCAAATACATACACACACAAATACCCTCCCAAATACATACACACACTAATACCCCCCCCAAATACACACACTAATACCCCCCCAAATATACACACACACTAATACCCCCCAAATACACACACACTAATACCCCCAAATACACACACACACTAATACCCCCCAAATACACACACACACACACACACTAATACCCCCAAATACACACACACACTAATACCCCCAAATACACACACATTAATACCCCCGAAATACACACACATTAATACCCCCCCAAATACATACACACACACACACACACACACACACACACACACACACACACACACACACACTAATACCCCCCAAATACACACACACACACACACGAATACCCCCCAAATACACACACTCACTAATACCCCCCAAATACACACACACACACTAATACCCCCCCAAATACACACACACACTAATATCCCCCACAATACACACACTAATATCCCCCAAAATACACACACTAATACCCCCCAATACACACACTAATACCCCCACCAAATACACACACACTAATACCCTCCCAAATACATACACACACTAATACCCTCCAAATACACACACACACTAATACCCCCAAATACACACACATTAATACCCCCGAAATACACACACATTAATACCCCCCCAAATACATACACACACACACACACACACACACACACACACACACACACACACACACACACACACACACACACACACACTAATACCCCCCAAATACACACACACACACACACACACACACACACACACACACACACACACACACACACACACACACACACACACACACACACACACACACACACACACACTAATACCCCCCAAATACACACACACACACACACACACACACACACACTAATACCCCCCAAATACACACACACTAATACCCCCCAAATACACACACACTAATACCCCCCAAATACACACACACTAATACCCCCCAAATACACACACACTAATACCCCCCAAATACACACACACTAATACCCCCAAATACACACACATTAATACCCCCGAAATACACACATTAATACCCCCCCAAATACACACACACACACACACACACACACACACTAATACCCCCCAAATACACACACACACTAATACCCCCCTAATACACACATACACACTAATACCCCCCAAATACACACACATTAATACCCCCCAAATACACACACATTAATACCCCCCAAATACACACACACTAATACACCCCCAAATACACACACACACACACACACACACACACACACACACACACACACACACTAATACTCCCCCAAATACACACACACACACACACACACACACACACTAATATCCCTCAAATACACACACACACACACACACACACACACACACACACACACTAATACCCCCCAATACACACACTAATACCCCCCCAATACACACACTAATACCCTCCCCAATACACACACTAATACCCTCCCCAATACACACACTAATACCCTCCCAAATACACACACACACACACACACACACACACTAATACCCTCCCAAATACACACACACACACACTAATACCCCCCCAAATACACACACACTAATACCCCCCCAAATACACACACACTAATACCCCCCCCAAATACACACACACACACACACACACACACACACTAATACCCCCCAAATACACACAGACACACACTAATACCCCCCAAATACATACTAATACACCCCAATACACACACTAATACCCCCCAAATACATACACACACTAATACCCCCCAAATACATACACACTAATACCCCCCAAATACACACACACACACACACACACACACACACACACACACTAATACCCCCTCCAAATACACACACTAATACCCCCCCAAATACACACACACACTAATATCCCCCAAAATACACACACTAATACCCCCCAATACACACACTAATACCCCCACCAAATACACACACACTAATACCCTCCCAAATACATACACACACTAATACTCTCCCAAATACATACACACACTAATACCCTCCCAAATACATACACACACTAATACCCTCCCAAATACATACACACACTAATACCCTCCCAAATATATACACACACTAATACCCTCCCAAATACATACACACACA
>NC_134485.1:419172984-419180484 GCF_040206685.1 Ascaphus truei | reverse complement strand
CTAATACCCCCCCAAATACACACACACCCACACTAATATCCCCCAAAATACACACACTAATATCCCCCAAAATACACACACTAATACCCCCCAATACACACACTAATACCCCCACCAAATACACACACACTAATACCCTCCCAAATACATACACACACTAATTCTCCCAAATACATACACACACTAATACCCTCCCAAATACATACACACACTAATACCCTCCCAAATACATACACACACTAATACCCTCCCAAATATATACACACACTAATACCCTCCCAAATACATACACACACTAATACCCTCCCAAATACATACACACACAAATACCCTCCCAAATACATACACACACAAATACCCTCCCAAATACATACACACACAAATACCCTCCCAAATACATACACACACTAATACCCCCCCAAATACACACACTAATACCCCCAAATATACACACACACTAATACCCCCCAAATACACACACACACACACACTAATACCCCCCAAATACATACACACACACACTAATACCCCCCAAATACATACACACACTAATACCCCCCAAATACATACACACACACACACACACACACACACACACACACACACACACACACACACACACACACACACACACACACACACACTAATACCCCCCAAATACACACACACACTAATACCCCCAAATACACACACACACTAATACCCCCCAAATACACACACACAATAATACCCCCAAATACACACACATTAATACCCCCGAAATACACACACATTAATACCCCCCCCAAATACATACACACACACACACACACACACACACACACACACACACACACACACACACACACACACTAATACCCTCCCAAATACACACACACACACACACACACACACACACACTAATACCCCCCCAAATACACACACACTAATACCCCCCCAAATACACACACACTAATACCCCCCCCAAATACACACACACACACACTAATACCCCCCCAAATACACACAGACACACACTAATACCCCCCAAATACATACTAATACACCCCAATACACACACTAATACCCCCCAAATACATACACACACTAATACCCCCCAAATACATACACACTAATACCCCCCAAATACACACACACACACACACACACACACACACACACACACACACACACACACACTAATACCCCCTCCAAATACACACACTAATACCCCCCCAAATACACACACACACTAATATCCCCCAAAATACACACACTAATACCCCCCAATACACACACTAATACCCCCACCAAATACACACACACTAATACCCTCCCAAATACATACACACACTAATACTCTCCCAAATACATACACACACTAATACCCTCCCAAATACATACACACACTAATACCCTCCCAAATACATACACACACTAATACCCTCCCAAATATATACACACACTAATACCCTCCCAAATACATACACACACAAATGCCCTCCCAAATACATACACACACAAATACCCTCCCAAATACATACACACACAAATACCCTCCCAAATACATACACACACAAATACCCTCCCACATACATACACACACTAATACCCCCCCCAAATACACACACTAATACCCCCCCAAATATACACACACACTAATACCCCCCAAATACACACACACTAATACCCCCAAATACACACACACACTAATACCCCCCAAATACACACACACACACACACACACACACACACACACACACACACACACACACACACTAATATCCCCCAAATACACACACACACACACACACACACACACACACACACACACACACACACACACACACTAATACCCCCCAAATACACACACACACACACACACACGAATACCCCCCAAATACACACACTCACTAATACCCCCCAAATACACACACACACACTAATACCCCCCCAAATACACACACACACTAATATCCCCCACAATACACACACTAATATCCCCCAAAATACACACACTAATACCCCCCAATACACACACTAATACCCCCACCAAATACACACACACTAATACCCTCCCAAATACATACACACACTAATACCCTCCAAATACACACACACACTAATACCCCCAAATACACACACATTAATACCCCCGAAATACACACACATTAATACCCCCGAAATACACACACATTAATACCCCCCCAAATACATACACACACACACACACACACACACACACACACACACACACACACACACACACACACACACACACACACTAATACCCCCCAAATACACACACACACACACACACACACACACACACACACACACACACACACACACACACACACACACACACACACACACACACACACACACACACACACACACACTAATACCCCCCAAATACACACACACACACACACACACACACACACACACACTAATACCCCCCAAATACACACACACTAATACCCCCCAAATACACACACACTAATACCCCCAAATACACACACACTAATACCCCCCAAATACACACACACTAATACCCCCCAAATACACACACACTAATACCCCCAAATACACACACATTAATACCCCCGAAATACACACATTAATACCCCCCCAAATACACACACACACACACTAATACCCCCCAAATACACACACACACTAATACCCCCCTAATACACACATACACACACACACACACTAATACCCCCCAAATACACACACATTAATACCCCCCAAATACACACACATTAATACCCCCCAAATACACACACACTAATACACCCCCAAATACACACACACACACACACACACACACACACACACACACACACACACACACACACACACACACACACACACACACACACACACTAATACTCCCCCAAATACACACACACACACACACACACACACACACACTAATATCCCTCAAATACACACACACACACACACACACACACACACACACACACACACACACACTAATACCCCCCAATACACACACTAATACCCCCCCAATACACACACTAATACCCTCCCCAATACACACACTAATACCCTCCCAAATACACACACACACACACACACACACACACACACACACACACACACACACACACACACACACACACTAATACCCTCCCAAATACACACACACACACACTAATACCCCCCCAAATACACACACACTAATACCCCCCCAAATACACACACACTAATACCCCCCCCAAATACACACACACACACACACACACACACACTAATACCCCCCCAAATACACACAGACACACACTAATACCCCCCAAATACATACTAATACACCCCAATACACACACTAATACCCCCCAAATACATACACACACTAATACCCCCCAAATACATACACACTAATACCCCCCAAATACACACACACACACACACACACACACACACACACACACACACTAATACCCCCTCCAAATACACACACTAATACCCCCCCAAATACACACACACACTAATATCCCCCAAAATACACACACTAATACCCCCCAATACACACACTAATACCCCCACCAAATACACACACACTAATACCCTCCCAAATACATACACACACTAATACTCTCCCAAATACATACACACACTAATACCCTCCCAAATACATACACACACTAATACCCTCCCAAATACATACACACACTAATACCCTCCCAAATATATACACACACAAATACCCTCCCAAATACATACACACACAAATACCCTCCCAAATACATACACACACAAATACCCTCCCAAATACATACACACACTAATACCCCCCCCAAATACACACACTAATACCCCCCCAAATATACACACACACTAATACCCCCCAAATACACACACACTAATACCCCCAAATACACACACACACTAATACCCCCCAAATACACACACACACACACACACTAATACCCCCAAATACACACACACACTAATACCCCCAAATACACACACATTAATACCCCCGAAATACACACACATTAATACCCCCCAAATACATACACACACACACACACACACACACACACACACACACACACACACACACACACACACACACACACACACACACACGAATACCCCCCAAATACACACACTCACTAATACCCCCCAAATACACACACACACACTAATACCCCCCCAAATACACACACACACTAATATCCCCCACAATACACACACTAATATCCCCCAAAATACACACACTAATACCCCCCAATACACACACTAATACCCCCACCAAATACACACACACTAATACCCTCCCAAATACATACACACACTAATACCCTCCAAATACACACACACACTAATACCCCCAAATACACACACATTAATACCCCCGAAATACACACACATTAATACCCCCCCAAATACACACACACACACACACACACACACACACACACACACACACACACACACACACACACACACACACACACACACACACACACACACACACTAATACCCCCCAAATACACACACACACACACACACACACACACACACACACACACACACACACACACACACACACACACACACACACACACACACACTAATACCCCCCAAATACACACACACACACACACACACACACACACACACACACACACTAATACCCCCCAAATACACACACACTAATACCCCCCAAATACACACACACTAATACCCCCCAAATACACACACACTAATACCCCCCAAATACACACACACTAATACCCCCCAAATACACACACACTAATACCCCCAAATACACACACATTAATACCCCCGAAATACACACATTAATACCCCCCCAAATACACACACACACACACACACACACTAATACCCCCCAAATACACACACACACTAATACCCCCCTAATACACACATACACACACACACACACACTAATACCCCCCAAATACACACACATTAATACCCCCCAAATACACACACATTAATACCCCCCAAATACACACACACTAATACACCCCCAAATACACACACACACACACACACACACACACACACACACACACACACACACACACACACACACACTAATACTCCCCCAAATACACACACACACACACACACACACTAATATCCCTCAAATACACACACACACACACACACACACACACACACACACACACACACACACACACACACACACTAATACCCCCCAATACACACACTAATACCCCCCCAATACACACACTAATACCCTCCCCAATACACACACTAATACCCTCCCCAATACACACACTAATACCCTCCCAAATACACACACACACACACACACACACACACACACACACTAATACCCTCCCAAATACACACACACACACACTAATACCCCCCCAAATACACACACACTAATACCCCCCCAAATACACACACACTAATACCCCCCCCAAATACACACACACACACACACACACACACACTAATACCCCCCCAAATACACACAGACACACACTAATACCCCCCAAATACATACTAATACACCCCAATACACACACTAATACCCCCCAAATACATACACACACTAATACCCCCCAAATACATACACACTAATACCCCCCAAATACACACACACACACACACACACACACACACACACACACACACACACACACACTAATACCCCCTCCAAATACACACACTAATACCCCCCCAAATACACACACACACTAATATCCCCCAAAATACACACACTAATACCCCCCAATACACACACTAATACCCCCACCAAATACACACACACTAATACCCTCCCAAATACATACACACACTAATACTCTCCCAAATACATACACACACTAATACCCTCCCAAATACATACACACACTAATACCCTCCCAAATACATACACACACTAATACCCTCCCAAATATATACACACACTAATACCCTCCCAAATACATACACACACTAATACCCTCCCAAATACATACACACACAAATGCCCTCCCAAATACATACACACACAAATACCCTCCCAAATACATACACACACAAATACCCTCCCAAATACATACACACACAAATACCCTCCCAAATACATACACACACTAATACCCTCCCAAATATATACACACACTAATACCCTCCCAAATACATACACACACAAATGCCCTCCCAAATACATACACACACAAATACCCTCCCAAATACATACACACACAAATACCCCTCCCAAATACATACACACACAAATACCCTCCCAAATACATACACACACTAATACCCCCCCCAAATACACACACTAATATCCCCCCAAATATACACACACACTAATACCCCCCAAATACACACACACTAATACCCCCAAATACACACACACACTAATACCCCCCAAATACACACACACACACACTAATACCCCCAAATACACACACACACTAATACCCCCAAATACACACACATTAATACCCCCCAAATACACACACATTAATACCCCCCCCAAATACATACACACACACACACACACACACACACACACACACACACACACACACACACACACACACTAATACCCCCCAAATACACACACACACACACGAATACCCCCCAAATACACACACTCACTAATACCCCCCAAATACACACACACACACTAATACCCCCCCAAATACACACACACACTAATATCCCCCACAATACACACACTAATATCCCCCAAAATACACACACTAATACCCCCCAATACACACACTAATACCCCCACCAAATACACACACACTAATACCCTCCCAAATACATACACACACTAATACCCTCCAAATACACACACACACACACACACACACTAATACCCCCAAATACACACACATTAATACCCCCGAAATACACACACATTAATACCCCCCCAAATACATACACACACACACACACACACACACACACACACACACACACACACACTAATAACACACACACACACACACACACACACACACACACACACACACACTAATACCCCCCAAATACACACACACACACACACACACACACACACACACACACACACACACACACACACACACACTAATACCCCCCAAATACACACACACACACACACACACACACACACACACACACACACACACACACACACACACACACACACACTAATACCCCCCAAATACACACACACTAATACCCCCCAAATACACACACACTAATACCCCCCAAATACACACACACTAATACCCCCAAATACACACACATTAATACCCCCGAAATACACACATTAATACCCCCCCAAATACACACACACACACACACACACTAATACCCCCCAAATACATACACACACACACACACACACACACACACACACTAATACGCCCCAAATACACACACACACACACACACACACACACACACACACACACACACACACACACACACACACACACACACACTAATACCCCCCAAATACACACACACACTAATACCCCCCAAATACAC
>NC_134485.1:419102984-419167984 GCF_040206685.1 Ascaphus truei | reverse complement strand
AATACCCTCCCAAATACATACACACACTAATACCCTCCCAAATACATACACACACTAATACCCTCCCAAATATATACACACACTAATACCCTCCCAAATACATACACACACAAATGCCCTCCCAAATACATACACACACAAATACCCTCCCAAATACATACACACACAAATACCCTCCCAAATACATACACACACAAATACCCTCCCAAATATACACACACACTAATACCCCCCAAATACACACACACTAATACCCCCAAATACACACACACACTAATACCCCCCAAATACACACACACACACACTAATACCCCCAAATACACACACACACTAATACCCCCAAATACACACACATTAATACCCCCGAAATACACACACATTAATACCCCCCCAAATACATACACACACACACACACACACACACACACACACACACACACACACTAATACCCCCCAAATACACACACACACACACGAATACCCCCCAAATACACACACTCACTAATACCCCCCAAATACACACACACACACTAATACCCCCCCAAATACACACACACACTAATATCCCCCACAATACACACACTAATATCCCCCAAAATACACACACTAATACCCCCCAATACACACACTAATACCCCCACCAAATACACACACACTAATACCCTCCCAAATACATACACACACTAATACCCTCCAAATACACACACACACACACACACTAATACCCCCAAATACACACACATTAATACCCCCGAAATACACACACATTAATACCCCCCAAATACATACACACACACACACACACACACACACACACACACTAATAACACACACACACACACACACACACACACACACACACACACACACACACACACACACACACACACACACACACACACACACACACACACACACTAATACCCCCCAAATACACACACACACACACACACACACACACACACACACACACACACACACACACACACACACACTAATACCCCCCAAATACACACACACACACACACACACACTAATACCCCCCAAATACACACACACTAATACCCCCCAAATACACACACACTAATACCCCCCAAATACACACACACTAATACCCCCAAATACACACACATTAATACCCCCGAAATACACACATTAATACCCCCCCAAATACACACACACACACACACTAATACCCCCCAAATACATACACACACACACACACACACACACACACACACACACACACACACACACTAATACGCCCCAAATACACACACACACACACACACACACACACACACACACACACACACACTAATACCCCCCAAATACACACACACACTAATACCCCCCAAATACACACACACACTAATACCCCCAAATACACACACACACACTAATACAACCCCAAATACACACACACACTAATACCCCCGAAATACACACACATTAATACCCCCCCAAATACACACACACACACACACACACACACACACACACACACACACACACACACACACACACACACACACACTAATACCCCCCAAATACACACACACACACACACACACACACACACACACACACACACACACACACACACACACACACACACTAATACCCCCCAAATACACACACACACACACACACACACACACACACACACACTAATACCCCCCAAATACACACACACACACACACACACACACACACACTAATACCCCCCCAAATACACACACACACACACTAATATCCCCCAAAATACACACACTAATATCCCCCAAAATACACACACTAATACCCCCCAATACACACACTAATACCCCCACCAAATACACACACACTAATACCCTCCCAAATACATACACACACTAATACCCCCCAAATACACACACACACTAATACCCCCCAAATACACACACACACTAATACCCCCAAATACACACACACACTAATACCCCCCAAATACATACACACACTAATACCCCCGAAATACACACACATTAATACCCCCCCAAATACACACACACACACACACACACACACACACACACACACACACACACACACTAATACCCCCCAAATACACACACACACACACACACACACACACACACACACACACACACACACACACACTAATACCCCCCAAATACACACACACACACACACACACACACACTAATACCCCCCAAATACACACACACACACACACACACACACACACACACACACACACACACACACACACTAATACCCCCCAAATACACACACACACTCACGAATACCCCCCAAATACACACACTCACTAATACCCCCCAAATACACACACACACACACTAATACCCCCCCAAATACACACACACACTAATATCCCCCACAATACACACACTAATATCCCCCAAAATACACACACTAATACCCCCCAATACACACACTAATACCCCCACCAAATACACACACACTAATACCCTCCCAAATACATACACACACTAATACCCTCCAAATACACACACACACTAATACCCCCAAATACACACACATTAATACCCCCGAAATACACACACATTAATACCCCCCCAAATACATACACACACACACACACATACACACACACACACACACACACACACACACACACACACACACACACACACACACACACACACACACACACACTAATACCCCCCAAATACACACACACACACACACACACACACACACACACACACACACACACACACACACACACACACACACACACACACACACACACACACACACACACACTAATACCCCCCAAATACACACACACACACACACACACACACACACACACACACACACACACACACACACTAATACCCCCCAAATACACACACACTAATACCCCCCAAATACACACACACTAATACCCCCCAAATACACACACACTAATACCCCCCAAATACACACACACTAATACCCCCCAAATACACACTCACTAATACCCCCAAATACACACACATTAATACCCCCGAAATACACACATTAATACCCCCCCAAATACACACACACACACACACACACACTAATACCCCCCAAATACACACACACACTAATACCCCCCTAATACACACATACACACACACACACACACACACTAATACCCCCCAAATACACACACATTAATACCCCCCAAATACACACACATTAATACCCCCCAAATACACACACACTAATACACCCCCAAATACACACACACACACACACACACACACACACACACACACACACACTAATACTCCACCAAATACACACACACACACACACACACACACACACACACACTAATATCCCTCAAATACACACACACACACACACACACACACACACACACACACACACACACACACACACTAATACCCCCCAATACACACACTAATACCCCCCCAATACACACACTAATACCCTCCCCAATACACACACTAATACCCTCCCAAATACACACACACACACACACACACACACACACACACACACACACACACACACACACACACACACACACACACACACACACACACTAATACCCTCCCAAATACACACACACACACTAATACCCCCCCAAATACACACACACTAATACCCCCCCAAATACACACACACTAATACCCCCCCCAAATACACACACACACACACACACACACACACACACTAATACCCCCCCAAATACACACAGACACACACTAATACCCCCCAAATACATACTAATACACCCCAATACACACACTAATACCCCCCAAATACATACACACACTAATACCCCCCAAATACATACACACTAATACCCCCCAAATACACACACACACACACACACACACACACACTAATACCCCCTCCAAATACACACACTAATACCCCCCCAAATACACACACACACTAATATCCCCCAAAATACACACACTAATACCCCCCAATACACACACTAATACCCCCACCAAATACACACACACTAATACCCTCCCAAATACATACACACACTAATTCTCCCAAATACATACACACACTAATACCCTCCCAAATACATACACACACTAATACCCTCCCAAATACATACACACACTAATACCCTCCCAAATACATACACACACTAATACCCTCCCAAATATATACACACACTAATACCCTCCCAAATACATACACACACAAATGCCCTCCCAAATACATACACACACAAATACCCTCCCAAATACATACACACACAAATACCCTCCCAAATACATACACACACAAATACCCTCCCAAATACATACACACACTAATACCCCCCCCAAATACACACACTAATACCCCCCCAAATATACACACACACTAATACCCCCCAAATACACACACACTAATACCCCCAAATACACACACACACTAATACCCCCCAAATACACACACACACACACTAATACCCCCAAATACACACACACACTAATACCCCCAAATACACACACATTAATACCCCCGAAATACACACACATTAATACCCCCCCAAATACATACACACACACACACACACACACACACACACACACACACACACACACACACACACACACACACACACACATACCCCCCAAATACACACACACACACACGAATACCCCCCAAATACACACACTCACTAATACCCCCCAAATACACACACACACACACTAATACCCCCCCAAATACACACACACACACTAATATCCCCCACAATACACACACTAATATCCCCCAAAATACACACACTAATACCCCCCAATACACACACTAATACCCCCACCAAATACACACACACTAATACCCTCCCAAATACATACACACACTAATACCCTCCAAATACACACACACACACACACACTAATACCCCCAAATACACACACATTAATACCCCCGAAATACACACACATTAATACCCCCCCAAATACATACACACACACACACACACACACACACTAATAACACACACACACACACACACACACACACACACACACACACACACACACACACACACACACACACACTAATACCCCCCAAATACACACACACACACACACACACACACACACACACACACACACACACTAATACCCCCCAAATACACACACACACACACACACACACACACACTAATACCCCCCAAATACACACACACTAATACCCCCCAAATACACACACACTAATACCCCCCCAAATACACACACACTAATACCCCCAAATACACACACATTAATACCCCCGAAATACACACATTAATACCCCCCCAAATACACACACACACACACACTAATACCCCCCAAATACATACACACACACACACACACACACACACACACACACACTAATACGCCCCAAATACACACACACACACACACACACACACACACACACACACACACACACACACACACACACACACACACACACACTAATACCCCCCAAATACACACACACACTAATACCCCCCAAATACACACACACACTAATACCCCCAAATACACACACACACTAATACAACCCCAAATACACACACACACTAATACCCCCGAAATACACACACATTAATACCCCCCCAAATACACACACACACACACACACACACACACACACACACACACACACACACACACACACACACACACACACTAATACCCCCCAAATACACACACACACACACACACACACACACACACACACACACACTAATACCCCCCAAATACACACACACACACACACACACACACACACACACACACACACACTAATACCCCCCAAATACACACACACACACACACACACACACACACTAATACCCCCCCAAATACACACACACACACACTAATATCCCCCAAAATACACACACTAATATCCCCCAAAATACACACACTAATACCCCCCAATACACACACTAATACCCCCACCAAATACACACACACTAATACCCTCCCAAATACATACACACACTAATACCCCCCAAATACACACACACACTAATACCCCCCAAATACACACACACACTAATACCCCCAAATACACACACACACTAATACCCCCCAAATACATACACACACTAATACCCCCGAAATACACACACATTAATACCCCCCCAAATACACACACACACACACACACACACACACACACACACACACACACACACACACACACACACACACACACACACACACACACACACACACACACACTAATACCCCCCAAATACACACACACACACACACACACACACACACACACACACACACACACACACACACACACACACACTAATACCCCCCAAATACACACACACACACACACACACACACACTAATACCCCCCAAATACACACACACACACACACACACACTAATACCCCCCCAAATACACACACACCCACACTAATATCCCCCAAAATACACACACTAATATCCCCCAAAATACACACACTAATACCCCCCAATACACACACTAATACCCCCACCAAATACACACACACTAATACCCTCCCAAATACATACACACACTAATTCTCCCAAATACATACACACACTAATACCCTCCCAAATACATACACACACTAATACCCTCCCAAATACATACACACACTAATACCCTCCCAAATATATACACACACTAATACCCTCCCAAATACATACACACACTAATACCCTCCCAAATACATACACACACAAATACCCTCCCAAATACATACACACACAAATACCCTCCCAAATACATACACACACAAATACCCTCCCAAATACATACACACACTAATACCCCCCCAAATACACACACTAATACCCCCAAATATACACACACACTAATACCCCCCAAATACACACACACACACACACACACTAATACCCCCCAAATACATACACACACACACTAATACCCCCCAAATACATACACACACACACACACACACACACACACACACACACACACACACACACACACTAATACCCCCCAAATACACACACACACACTAATACCCCCCAAATACATACACACACACACACACACACACACACACACACTAATACGCCCCAAATACACACACACACACACACACACACACACACACACACACACACACACACACACACTAATACCCCCCAAATACACACACACACTAATACCCCCCAAATACACACACACACACTAATACCCCCAAATACACACACACACACTAATACCCCCCAAATACACACACACACTAATACCCCCCAAATACACACACATTAATACCCCCCCAAATACACACACACACACACACACACACACACACACACACACACACACACACACTAATACCCCCCAAATACACACACACACACACACACACACACACACACACACACACACACACACACACACACACACACACACACACACACACACACACACACACACTAATACCCCCCAAATACACACACACACACACACACACACACACACACACACACACACACACACACACACACACACACACACACTAATACCCCCCAAATACACACACACACACACACACACACACACACACACTAATACCCCCCCAAATACACACACACACACACACTAATATCCCCCAAAATACACACACTAATATCCCCCAAAATACACACACTAATACCCCCCAATACACACACTAATACCCCCACCAAATACACACACACTAATACCCTCCCAAATACATACACACACTAATACCCCCCAAATACACACACACACTAATACCCCCCAAATACACACACACACTAATACCCCCAAATACACACACACACTAATACCCCCCAAATACATACACACACTAATACCCCCGAAATACACACACATTAATACCCCCCCAAATACATACACACACACACACACACACACACACACACACACACACACTAATACCCCCCAAATACACACACACACACACACACACACACACACACACACACACACACTAATACCCCCCAAATACACACACACACACACACACACACTAATACCCCCCAAATACACACACACACACACACACACACACACACTAATACCCCCCCAAATACACACACACCCACACTAATATCCCCCAAAATACACACACTAATATCCCCCAAAATACACACACTAATACCCCCCAATACACACACTAATACCCCCACCAAATACACACACACTAATACCCTCCCAAATACATACACACACTAATTCTCCCAAATACATACACACACTAATACCCTCCCAAATACATACACACACTAATACCCTCCCAAATACATACACACACTAATACCCTCCCAAATATATACACACACTAATACCCTCCCAAATACATACACACACATTAATACCCCCCCAAATACATACACACACACACACACACACACACACACACACACACACACACACACACACACACACACACACACACACACACACACACACTAATACCCCCCAAATACACACACACACACACACACACACACACACACACACACACACACACACACACACACACACACACACTAATACCCCCCAAATACACACACACACACACACACACACACACACACACACACACTAATACCCCCCAAATACACACACACTAATACCCCCCAAATACACACACACTAATACCCCCCAAATACACACACACTAATACCCCCCAAATACACACACACTAATACCCCCAAATACACACACATTAATACCCCCGAAATACACACATTAATACCCCCCCAAATACACACACACACACACACACACACACTAATACCCCCCAAATACACACACACACTAATACCCCCCTAATACACACATACACACACACACACACACACACACACTAATACCCCCCAAATACACACACATTAATACCCCCCAAATACACACACATTAATACCCCCCAAATACACACACACTAATACACCCCCAAATACACACACACACACACACACACACACACACACACACACACACACACACACTAATACTCCCCCAAATACACACACACACACACACACACACACACACACACACACTAATATCCCTCAAATACACACACACACACACACACACACACACACACACACACACACACACACACACACACACACTAATACCCCCCAATACACACACTAATACCCCCCCAATACACACACTAATACCCTCCCCAATACACACACTAATACCCTCCCAAACACACACACACACACACACACACACACACACACACACACACTAATACCCTCCCAAATACACACACACACACACTAATACCCCCCCAAATACACACACACTAATACCCCCCCAAATACACACACACTAATACCCCCCCCAAATACACACACACACACACACACACACACACACACACACTAATACCCCCCCAAATACACACAGACACACACTAATACCCCCCAAATACATACTAATACACCCCAATACACACACTAATACCCCCCAAATACATACACACACTAATACCCCCCAAATACATACACACTAATACCCCCCAAATACACACACACACACACACACACACACACACACACACACACACACACACTAATACCCCCTCCAAATACACACACTAATACCCCCCCAAATACACACACACACTAATATCCCCCAAAATACACACACTAATACCCCCCAATACACACACTAATACCCCCACCAAATACACACACACTAATACCCTCCCAAATACATACACACACTAATACTCTCCCAAATACATACACACACTAATACCCTCCCAAATACATACACACACTAATACCCTCCCAAATACATACACACACTAATACCCTCCCAAATATATACACACACTAATACCCTCCCAAATACATACACACACAAATGCCCTCCCAAATACATACACACACAAATACCCTCCCAAATACATACACACACAAATACCCTCCCAAATACATACACACACAAATACCCTCCCAAATACATACACACACTAATACCCCCCCCAAATACACACACTAATACCCCCCCAAATATACACACACACTAATACCCCCCAAATACACACACACTAATACCCCCAAATACACACACACACTAATACCCCCCAAATACACACACACACACACACTAATACCCCCAAATACACACACACACTAATACCCCCAAATACACACACATTAATACCCCCCCAAATACATACACACACACACACACACACACACACACACACACACACACACACACACACACTAATACCCCCCAAATACACACACACACACACACGAATACCCCCCAAATACACACACTCACTAATACCCCCCAAATACACACACACACACTAATACCCCCCCAAATACACACACACACTAATATCCCCCACAATACACACACTAATATCCCCCAAAATACACACACTAATACCCCCAATACACACACTAATACCCCCACCAAATACACACACACTAATACCCTCCCAAATACATACACACACTAATACCCTCCAAATACACACACACACTAATACCCCCAAATACACACACATTAATACCCCCGAAATACACACACATTAATACCCCCCCAAATACATACACACACACACACACACACACACACACACACACACACACACACACACACACACACACTAATACCCCCCAAATACACACACACACACACACACACACACACACACACACACACACACACACACACACACACACACACACTAATACCCCCCAAATACACACACACACACACACACACACACACACACACTAATACCCCCCAAATACACACACACTAATACCCCCCAAATACACACACACTAATACCCCCCAAATACACACACACTAATACCCCCCAAATACACACACACTAATACCCCCCAAATACACACACACTAATACCCCCAAATACACACACATTAATACCCCCGAAATACACACATTAATACCCCCCCAAATACACACACACACACACACACACACACACACACTAATACCCCCCAAATACACACACACACTAATACCCCCCTAATACACACATACACACACACACACACACTAATACCCCCCAAATACACACACATTAATACCCCCCAAATACACACACATTAATACCCCCCAAATACACACACACTAATACACCCCCAAATACACACACACACACACACACACACACACACACACACACACACACACACACACACACACACACACACACACCTAATACTCCCCCAAATACACACACACACACACACACACACACACACACACTAATATCCCTCAAATACACACACACACACACACACACACACACACACACACACACTAATACCCCCCAATACACACACTAATACCCCCCCAATACACACACTAATACCCTCCCCAATACACACACTAATACCCTCCCAAATACACACACACACACACACACACACACACACACACACACACACACACACACACACACACACACACACACACACACTAATACCCTCCCAAATACACACACACACACACACTAATACCCCCCCAAATACACACACACTAATACCCCCCCAAATACACACACACTAATACCCCCCCAAATACACACACACACACACACACACACACACTAATACCCCCCCAAATACACACAGACACACACTAATACCCCCCAAATACATACTAATACACCCCAATACACACACTAATACCCCCCAAATACATACACACACTAATACCCCCCAAATACATACACACTAATACCCCCCAAATACACACACACACACACACACACACACACACACACACACACACACACACACACACACTAATACCCCCTCCAAATACACACACTAATACCCCCCCAAATACACACACACACTAATATCCCCCAAAATACACACACTAATACCCCCCAATACACACACTAATACCCCCACCAAATACACACACACTAATACCCTCCCAAATACATACACACACTAATACTCTCCCAAATACATACACACACTAATACCCTCCCAAATACATACACACACTAATACCCTCCCAAATACATACACACACTAATACCCTCCCAAATATATACACACTAATACCCTCCCAAATACATACACACACAAATGCCCTCCCAAATACATACACACACAAATACCCTCCCAAATACATACACACACAAATACCCTCCCAAATACATACACACACAAATACCCTCCCAAATACATACACACACTAATACCCCCCCCAAATACACACACTAATACCCCCCCAAATATACACACACACTAATACCCCCCAAATACACACACACTAATACCCCCAAATACACACACACACTAATACCCCCCAAATACACACACACACACACACTAATACCCCCAAATACACACACACACTAATACCCCCAAATACACACACATTAATACCCCCCCAAATACATACACACACACACACACACACACACACACACACACACACACACACACACTAATACCCCCCAAATACACACACACACACACGAATACCCCCCAAATACACACACTCACTAATACCCCCCAAATACACACACACACACTAATACCCCCCCAAATACACACACACACACTAATATCCCTCACAATACACACACTAATATCCCCCAAAATACACACACTAATACCCCCCAATACACACACTAATACCCCCACCAAATACACACACACTAATACCCTCCCAAATACATACACACACTAATACCCTCCAAATACACACACACACACACTAATACCCCCAAATACACACACATTAATACCCCCGAAATACACACACATTAATACCCCCCCAAATACATACACACACACACACACACACACACACACTAATAACACACACACACACACACACACACACACACACACACTAATACCCCCCAAATACACACACACACACACACACACACACACACACACACACACACTAATACCCCCCAAATACACACACACACACACACACACACACACACACTAATACCCCCCAAATACACACACACTAATACCCCCCAAATACACACACACTAATACCCCCCAAATACACACACACTAATACCCCCAAATACACACACATTAATACCCCCGAAATACACACATTAATACCCCCCCAAATACACACACACACACACACACTAATACCCCCCAAATACATACACACACACACACACACACACACACACACACACACACACACACTAATACGCCCCAAATACACACACACACACACACACACACACACACACACACACACACACACACACACACACACACACTAATACCCCCCAAATACACACACACACTAATACCCCCCAAATACACACACACACTAATACCCCCAAATACACACACACACACTAATACAACCCCAAATACACACACACTAATACCCCCGAAATACACACACATTAATACCCCCCCAAATACACACACACACACACACACACACACACACACACACACACACACACACACACACACACACACACACACTAATACCCCCCAAATACACACACACACACACACACACACACACACACACACACACACACACACACACACACACACACACACACACACACTAATACCCCCCAAATACACACACACACACACACACACACACTAATACCCCCCAAATACACACACACACACACACACACACACACACACACACACTAATACCCCCCCAAATACACACACACACACACACTAATATCCCCCAAAATACACACACTAATATCCCCCAAAATACACACACTAATACCCCCCAATACACACACTAATACCCCCACCAAATACACACACACTAATACCCTCCCAAATACATACACACACTAATACCCCCCAAATACACACACACACTAATACCCCCCAAATACACACACACACTAATACCCCCAAATACACACACACACACTAATACCCCCCAAATACATACACACACTAATACCCCCGAAATACACACACATTAATACCCCCCCAAATACACACACACACACACACACACACACACACACACACACACACTAATACCCCCCAAATACACACACACACACACACACACACACACACACACACACACACACACACACACACACACACACTAATACCCCCCAAATACACACACACACACACACACACACACACACACACTAATACCCCCCAAATACACACACACACACACACACACACACTAATACCCCCCCAAATACACACACACCCACACTAATATCCCCCAAAATACACACACTAATATCCCCCAAAATACACACACTAATACCCCCCAATACACACACTAATACCCCCACCAAATACACACACACTAATACCCTCCCAAATACATACACACACTAATTCTCCCAAATACATACACACACTAATACCCTCCCAAATACATACACACACTAATACCCTCCCAAATACATACACACACTAATACCCTCCCAAATATATACACACACTAATACCCTCCCAAATACATACACACACTAATACCCTCCCAAATACATACACACACAAATACCCTCCCAAATACATACACACACAAATACCCTCCCAAATACATACACACACAAATACCCTCCCAAATACATACACACACTAATACCCCCCCAAATACACACACTAATACCCCCAAATATACACACACACTAATACTCCCCAAATACACACACACACACACACACACACACACACTAATACCCCCCAAATACATACACACACACACTAATACCCCCCAAATACATACACACACTAATACCCCCCAAATACACACACACACACACACACACACACACACACACACACACACACACACACACTAATACCCCCCAAATACACACACACACTAATACCCCCAAATACACACACACACTAATACCCCCCAAATACACACACACAATAATACCCCCAAATACACACACATTAATACCCCCGAAATACACACACATTAATACCCCCCCCAAATACATACACACACACACACACACACACACACACACACACACACACACACACACACACACACACACACACACACACACACACACACACACACACACTAATACCCCCCAAATACACACACACACACACACACACACACACACACACACACACACACACACTAATACCCCCCAAATACACACACACACACACACACACACACACACACACACACACACACACACACACACACACACACACACACTAATACCCCCAAATACACACACACTAATACCCCCCAAATACACACACACTAATACCCCCCAAATACACACACACTAATACCCCCAAATACACACACATTAATACCCCCGAAATACACACATTAATACCCCCCCAAATACACACACACACACACTAATACCCCCCAATACACACATTAATACCCCCCCAATACACACACTAATACCCTCCCCAATACACACACTAATACCCTCCCAAATACACACACACACACACACACACACACACACACACACTAATACCCTCCCAAATACACACACACACACACTAATACCCCCCCAAATACACACACACTAATACCCCCCCAATACACACACACTAATACCCCCCCCAAATACACACACACACACACACACACTAATACCCCCCCAAATACACACAGACACACACTAATACCCCCCAAATACATACTAATACACCCCAATACACACACTAATACCCCCCAAATACATACACACTAATACCCCCCAAATACACACACACACACACACACACACACACACACACACACACACACACACACTAATACCCCCTCCAAATACACACACTAATACCCCCCCAAATACACACACACACTAATATCCCCCAAAATACACACACTAATATCCCCCAAAATACACACACTAATACCCCCCAATACACACACTAATACCCCCACCAAATACACACACACTAATACCCTCCCAAATACATACACACACTAATACTCTCCCAAATACATACACACACTAATACCCTCCCAAATACATACACACACTAATACCCTCCCAAATACATACACACACTAATACCCTCCCAAATATATACACACACTAATACCCTCCCAAATACATACACACACTAATACCCTCCCAAATACATACACACACAAATGCCCTCCCAAATACATACACACACAAATACCCTCCCAAATACATACACACACAAATACCCTCCCAAATACATACACACACAAATACCCTCCCAAATACATACACACACTAATACCCCCCCCAAATACACACACTAATACCCCCCCAAATATACACACACACTAATACCCCCCAAATACACACACACTAATACCCCCAAATACACACACACACTAATACCCCCCAAATACACACACACACACACACACTAATACCCCCAAATACACACACACACTAATACCCCCAAATACACACACATTAATACCCCCGAAATACACACACATTAATACCCCCCCAAATACATACACACACACACACACACACACACACACACACACACACACACACACACACACACACTAATACCCCCCAAATACACACACACACACACACGAATACCCCCCAAATACACACACTCACTAATACCCCCAAATACACACACACACACACTAATACCCCCCCAAATACACACACACACTAATATCCCCCACAATACACACACTAATATCCCCCAAAATACACACACTAATACCCCCCAATACACACACTAATACCCCCACCAAATACACACACACTAATACCCTCCCAAATACATACACACACTAATACCCTCCAAATACACACACACACTAATACCCCCAAATACACACACATTAATACCCCTGAAATACACACACATTAATACCCCCTCAAATACATACACACACACACACACACACACACACACACACACACACTAATACCCCCCAAATACACACACACACACACACACACACACACACACACACACACTAATACCCCCCAAATACACACACACACACACACACACACACACACACACACACACACTAATACCCCCCCAAATACACACACACTAATACCCCCCAAATACACACACACACTAATACCCCCCAAATACACACACACTAATACCCCCAAATACACACACATTAATACCCCCCAAATACACACACACTAATACCCCCCTAATACACACATACACACACACACACACACTAATACCCCCCAAATACACACACATTAATACCCCCCAAATACACACACATTAATACCCCCCCAAATACACACACACTAATACACCCCCAAATACACACACACACACACACACACACACACTAATACCCCCCAAATACATACACACACACACTAATACCCCCCAAATACATACACACACTAATACCCCCCAAATACATACACACACACACACACACACACACACACACACACACACACACACACACACTAATACCCCCCAAATACACACACACACTAATACCCCCAAATACACACACACACTAATACCCCCCAAATACACACACACAATAATACCCCCAAATACACACACATTAATACCCCCGAAATACACACACATTAATACCCCCCCCCAAATACATACACACACACACACACACACACACACACACACACACACACACACACACACACACACACTAATACCCCCCAAATACATACACACACTAATACCCCCCAAATACATAGACACTAATACCCCCCAAATACACACACACACACACACACACACACACACACACACACACACACACACACTAATACCCCCTCCAAATACACACACTAATACCCCCCCAAATACACACACACACTAATATCCCCCAAAATACACACACTAATACCCCCCAATACACACACTAATACCCCCACCAAATACACACACACTAATACCCTCCCAAATACATACACACACTAATACTCTCCCAAATACATACACACACTAATACCCTCCCAAATACATACACACACTAATACCCTCCCAAATACATACACACACTAATACCCTCCCAAATATATACACACACTAATACCCTCCCAAATACATACACACACAAATGCCCTCCCAAATACATACACACAAATACCCTCCCAAATACATACACACACAAATACCCTCCCAAATACATACACACACAAATACCCTCCCAAATACATACACACACAAATACCCTCCCAAATACATACACACACTAATACCCCCCCCCAAATACACACACTAATACCCCCCCAAATATACACACACACTAATACCCCCCAAATACACACACACTAATACCCCCAAATACACACACACACTAATACCCCCCAAATACACACACACACACTAATACCCCCAAATACACACACACACTAATACCCCCAAATACACACACATTAATACCCCCGAAATACACACACACACACACACACACACACACACACACACACACACACACACACACACACACACACACACACACACACACACACTAATACCCCCCAAATACACACACACACGAATACCCCCCAAATACACACACTCACTAATACCCCCCAAATACACACACACACACTAATACCCCCCCAAATACACACACACACTAATACCCCCCAATACACACACTAATACCCCCACCAAATACACACACACTAATACCCTCCCAAATACATACACACACTAATACCCTCCAAATACACACACACACTAATACCCCCAAATACACACACATTAATACCCCCGAAATACACACACATTAATACCCCCCAAATACATACACACACACACACACACACACACACACACACACTAATACCCCCCAAATACACACACACACACACACACACACACACACACACACACACTAATACCCCCCAAATACACACACACACACTAATACCCCCCAAATACACACACACTAATACCCCCCAAATACACACACACTAATACCCCCAAATACACACACATTAATACCCCCGAAATACACACATTAATACCCCCCCAAATACACACACACACACACACACTAATACCCCCCAAATACACACACACTAATACCCCCCTAATACACACACACACACACACACACACACACACACACACACACACACACTAATACACTAATACCCCCCAAATACACACACAATAATACCCCCCAAATACACACACACTAATACCCCCAAATACACACACATTAATACCCCCGAAATACACACATTAATACCCCCCCAAATACACACACACACACACACACTAATACCCCCCAAATACACACACACTAATACCCCCCTAATACACACACACACACACACACACACACACACACACACACTAATACCCCCCAAATACACACACATTAATACCCCCCAAATACACACACATTAATACCCCCCCAAATACACACACACTAATACACCCCCAAATACACACACACTAATACCCCCCCAAATACACACACACACACACACACACACACACACACACACACACACACACACACACACACACACACTAATACCCCCCCAAATACACACACACACACACACACACTAATATCCCCCAAATACACACACACACACACACACACACACACACACACACACACTAATACCCCCCAATACACACACTAATACCCCCCCAATACACACACTAATACCCTCCCCAATACACACACTAATACCCTCCCAAATACACACACACACACACACACACACACACACACACACACACACACACACACACACACACTAATACCCCCCCAAATACACACACACACACTAATACTCCCCAAATACACACACACTAATACCCCCCCCAAATACACACACACACACACACTAATACCCCCCCAAATACACACAGACACACACTAATACCCCCCAAATACATACTAATACACCCCAATACACACACTAATACCCCCCAAATACATACACACACTAATACCCCCCAAATACATACACACTAATACCCCCCAAATACACACACACACACACACACACACACACACACACACACACACACACACACACACTAATACCCCCTCCAAATACACACACTAATACCCCCCCAAATACACACACACACACTAATATCCCCCAAAATACACACACTAATACCCCCCAATACACACACTAATACCCCCACCAAATACACACACACTAATACCCTCCCAAATACATACACACACTAATACTCTCCCAAATACATACACACACTAATACCCTCCCAAATACATACACACACTAATACCCTCCCAAATACATACACACACTAATACCCTCCCAAATATATACACACACTAATACCCTCCCAAATACATACACACACAAATGCCCTCCCAAATACATACACACACAAATACCCTCCCAAATACATACACACACAAATACCCTCCCAAATACATACACACACAAATACCCCCCCCCAAATACACACACTAATACCCCCCCAAATATACACACACACTAATACCCCCCAAATACACACACACTAATACCCCCAAATACACACACACACTAATACCCCCCAAATACACACACACACACACACACACACACACACACACACACACACACACACACACACACACACACACACACACACACACACTAATATCCCCCAAATACACACACACACACACACACACACACACACACACACACACACACACACTAATACCCCCCAAATACACACACACACACACACACACACACGAATACCCCCCAAATACACACACTCACTAATACCCCCCAAATACACATACACACACTAATACCCCCCCAAATACACACACACACTAATATCCCCCACAATACACACACTAATATCCCCCAAAATACACACACTAATACCCCCCAATACACACACTAATACCCCCACCAAATACACACACACTAATACCCTCCCAAATACATACACACACTAATACCCTCCAAATACACACACACACTAATACCCCCAAATACACACACATTAATACCCCCGAAATACACACACATTAATACCCCCCCAAATACATACACATACACACACACACACACACACACACACACACACACACACACACACACACACACACACACACACTAATACCCCCCAAATACACACACACACACACACACACACACACACACACACACACACACACTAATACCCCCCAAATACACACACACACACACACACACACACACACACACACACACACACACACACACACACTAATACCCCCCAAATACACACACACTAATACCCCCCAAATACACACACACTAATACCCCCCAAATACACACACACTAATACCCCCAAATACACACACATTAATACCCCCGAAATACACACATTAATACCCCCCCAAATACACACACACACACACACACACTAATACCCCCCAAATACACACACACACTAATACCCCCCTAATACACACATACACACACACACACACACACACACACACACACACACTAATACCCCCCAAATACACACACATTAATACCCCCCAAATACACACACATTAATACCCCCCAAATACACACACACTAATACACCCCCAAATACACACACACTAATACCCCCCAAATACACACACACACGCACTAATACTCCCCCAAATACACACACACACACACACACACACACACACTAATATCCCTCAAATACACACACACACACACACACACACACACACACACACACACACACACACACACACACACACACACACTAATACCCCCCAATACACACACTAATACCCCCCCAATACACACACACTAATACCCCCCAAATACACACACACTAATACCCCCAAATACACACACATTAATACCCCCCCAAATACACACACACACACACACACTAATACCCCCCAAATATACACACACTAATACCCCCCAAATACACACACACACACACACACACACACACACACACACACACACACACACACACACACACTAATACCCCCCAAATACACACACATTAATACCCCCTCAAATACACACACACTAATACACCCCCAAATACACACACACTAATACCCCCCCAAATACACACACACACACACACACACACACACACACACACACACACACACACACACACACACACACACACACACACACACACACACTAATACCCCCCCAAATACACACACACACACACACACACACACACACACACACTAATATCCCCCAAATACACACACACACACACACACACACACACACACACACACACACACACACACACACACTAATACCCCCCAATACACACACTAATACCCCCCCAATACACACACTAATACCCTCCCCAATACACACACTAATACCCTCCCAAATACACACACACACACACACACGAATACCCTCCCAAATACACACACACACACACACACACACACACACACACACACACACTAATACCCCCCAAATACACACACACACACACACACACACACACACACACACACACACACACACACTAATACCCCCCAAATACACACACACACACACACACACACACACACACACACACACACACACACACACTAATACCCCCCAAATACACACACACTAATACCCCCCAAATACACACACACTAATACCCCCCAAATACACACACACTAATACCCCCAAATACACACACATTAATACCCCCGAAATACACACATTAATACCCCCCCAAATACACACACACACACACACACACTAATACCCCCCAAATACACACACACACTAATACCCCCCTAATACACACATACACACACACACACACACACACACACACACACACTAATACCCCCCAAATACACACACATTAATACCCCCCAAATACACACACATTAATACCCCCCAAATACACACACACTAATACACCCCCAAATACACACACACTAATACCCCCCAAATACACACACACACGCACTAATACTCCCCCAAATACACACACACACACACACACACACACTAATATCCCTCAAATACACACACACACACACACACACACACACACACACACACACACACACACACACACACACACACACTAATACCCCCCAATACACACACTAATACCCCCCCAATACACACACACTAATACCCCCCAAATACACACACACTAATACCCCCAAATACACACACATTAATACCCCCCCAAATACACACACACACACACACACTAATACCCCCCAAATATACACACACTAATACCCCCCAAATACACACACACACACACACACACACACACACACACACACACACACACACACACACACACACACTAATACCCCCCAAATACACACACATTAATACCCCCTCAAATACACACACACTAATACACCCCCAAATACACACACACTAATACCCCCCCAAATACACACACACACACACACACACACACACACACACACACACACACACACACACACACACACACACACACACACACACACACACACACACACACACTAATACCCCCCCAAATACACACACACACACACACACACACACACACACACACACACACTAATATCCCCCAAATACACACACACACACACACACACACACACACACACACACACACACACACACACACACACACACACTAATACCCCCCAATACACACACTAATACCCCCCCAATACACACACTAATACCCTCCCCAATACACACACTAATACCCTCCCAAATACACACACACACACACACACGAATACCCTCCCAAATACACACACACACACTAATACCCCCCCAAATACACACACACACTAATACCCCCCCAAATACACACACACTAATACCCCCCCCCAAATACACACACACACTAATACCCCCCCAAATACACACAGACACACACTAATACCCCCCAAATACATACTAATACACCCCAATACACACACTAATACCCCCCAAATACATACACACACTAATACCCCCCAAATACATACACACTAATACCCCCCAAATACACACACACACACACACACACACACACACACACACACACACACACACACACACACACTAATACCCCCTCCAAATACACACACTAATACCCCCCCAAATACACACACACACTAATATTCCCCAAAATACACACACTAATATCCCCCAAAATACACACACTAATACCCCCCAATACACACACTAATACCCCCACCAAATACACACACACTAATACCCTCCCAAATACATACACACACTAATACTCTCCCAAATACATACACACACTAATACCCTCCCAAATACATACACACACTAATACCCTCCCAAATACATACACACACTAATACCCTCCCAAATATATACACACACTAATACCCTCCCAAATACATACACACACTAATACCCTCCCAAATACATACACACACAAATGCCCTCCCAAATACATACACACACAAATACCCTCCCAAATACATACACACACAAATACCCTCCCAAATACATACACACACAAATACCCTCCCAAATACATACACACACTAATACCCCCCCAAATACACACACTAATAACCCCCCAAATATACACACACACTAATACCCCCCAAATACACACACACTAATACCCCCCCAAATACACACACACACACACACACACACTAATACCCCCCAATACACACTAATACCCTCCCAAATACACACACACACACACACACACACACTAATACCCCCCAAATACACACACATTAATACCCCCCAAATATACACACATTAATACCCCCCCAAATACACACACACTAATACCCCCCCAAATACACACACACTAATACCCCCCCAAATACACACACACACTAATACCCCCCCAAATACACACACACATTAATACCCCCCCAAATACACACACACACACTAATGCCCCCCCAAATACACACACACACTAATGCCCCCCCAAATACACACACACTAATGCCCCCCCAAATACACACACACTAATGCCTCCCCAAATACACACACACTAATACCCCCCAAATACACACACACTAATACCCCCCCAAATACACACACACTAATACCCCCCTCTAGATATATACACACAATACTCCCCAAATACACACTAATAACCCCCAGATAGTGTGTATATCTGGGGTTATTAGTGTGTGTATAACCCCCAAATATACACACACTAGTACCCACCCCCAGATATACACACTAATACCCCCCCCAAATACACACAAACATACTGATACCCCCCCAAATACACACACACATACTAATACCCCCCCAAATACACACACACTAATACCCCCCCAAATACACACACACATACCCCCCCAAATACACACAATAATACCCCCCCAAATACACACAATAATACCCCCCCAAATACACTAATACCCCGCAATACACACACTAATACACCCACCAAATACACACACACTAATACCCCCACCAAATACACACACTAATACCCCCCGAATACACACACTAATACCCCCCAATACACACAAACTAATACCCCCCAAATACACACACTAATACCCCCCCAAATACACTAATACCCCGCAATACACACACTAATACCCCCACCAAATACACACACACTAATACCCCCACCAAATACACACACTAATACCCACACTAATACCCCCCCAAATACACACACTAATACCCCCCAAATACACACTAATACCCCCTCAAATACACACACACTAATACCCCCCAATACACACACACTAATACCCCCCCAAATACACACACACTAATACCCCCCTCTAGATATATACACACTCAATACTCCCCAAATACACACTAATAACCCCCAGATAGTGTGTGTATATCTGGGGTTATTAGTGTGTGTATAACCCCCAAATATACACACACTAGTACCCACCCCCAGATATACGCACTAATACGCCCCCAAATACACACACACACATACTAATACCCCCCCAAATACACACACACTAATACCCCCCCAAATACACACACACACTAATACCCCCCCAAATACACACACACACTAATACCCCCCCAAATACACTAATACCCCGCAATACACACACTAATACCCCCACCAAATACACACACACTAATACCCCCACCAAATACACACACTAATACCCCCCCAAATACACACACTAATACCCCCCACTACACACAAACTAATACCCCCCAAATACACACACTAATACCCCCCCAAAAACACACACTAATACCCCCCCAAATAAACTCTAAACCCCCTCAAATACACACTAATACCCCCCAAATACACACTAATGCCCCCCCAAATACACACTAATACCCCCCAATACACAAACTAATACCCCCCCATACACAAACTAATACCCTCCCAAATACACACACTAATACCCTCCCAAATACATACACACACTAATACCCTCCCAAATACATACACACACTAATACCCTCCCAAATACATACACACACTAATACCCTCCCAAATACATACACACACTAATACCCTCCCAAATACATACACACACTAATACCCTCCCAAATACATACACACACTAATACCCCCCAAATACACACACTAATACCCCCCAAATACACACACACACTAATACCCCCCAAATACACACACTAATACCCCCCCAAATACACACACTAATACCCCCCAAATACACACACTAATACCCCCCAAATACACACACACACACACACACACACACTAATACCCCCCCAAATACACACACTAATACCCCCACAAATACACACACACTAATACCCCACAAATACACACACACACTAATACCCACCCAAATACACACACACACTAATACCCCCCCAAATAAACACACTAATACCCCCAAATACACAATAATACCCCCCCCAAATACACACACTAATACCTCGCAATACACACACTAATACCCCCCCCCAATACACACACTAATACCCCCCCAAATACACACACACTAATACCCCCCAAATACACACACACACACTAATACCCCCAATACACACACTAATACCCCCCAATACACACACTAATACCCCCCAATACACACACTAATACCCTCCCCAATACACACACTAATACCCTCCCCAATACACACACACTAATACCCCCCCAAATACACACACACACACACAAACACACACACACTAATACCCCCCCCAAATACACACACACACTAATACGCCCCCAAACACACACACACACTAATACCCCCCAAAATACACACACACACACACACACACACACTAATACCCCTCCAAATACAATAATACCCCCCAATACACACACTAATACCCCCACCAAATACACACACACACAAATACCCCCACCAAATACACAAACACTAAAAAAAACCAAATACACACACACTAATACCCCCCCAAATACACACACTAATACCCCCCCAATACACACACTAATACCTCCCCAATACACACACACTAATACCCCCCCCAAATACACACACACACTAATACCCCCCCCAAATACACAAACACACTAATACCCCCAAATACACACACACACTAATACCCCCCAAATACACACACACACTAATACCCCCCAAATACACACACACACACACACACACACACACACACACACACACACACACACACACACACACTAATACCCCCCAAATACACACACACTAATACCCCCAAATACACACACACACTAATACCCCCAAAATACACACACACACACTAATACCCCCAATACACACACTAATACCCCCCAATACACAATACAATACACACACACACACACACACACACACACACACACACACACACACACACACACACACACACACACACACACTAATACCCCCCAAATACACACACATTAATACCCCCCAAATACACACACATTAATACCCCCTCAAATACACACACACTAATACACCCCCAAATACACACACACTAATACCCCCCCAAATACACACACACACACACACACACACACACACACACACACACACTAATACCCCCCCAAATACACACACACACACACACACACACACACACACACACACACACTAATATCCCCCAAATACACACACACACACACACACACACACACACACACACACACACACACACACACACACACACACACACACACACACACTAATACCCCCCAATACACACACTAATACCCCCCCAATACACACACTAATACCCTCCCCAATACACACACTAATACCCTCCCAAATACACACACACACACACACACGAATACCCTCCCAAATACACACACACACACTAATACCCCCCCAAATACACACACACACTAATACCCCCCCAAATACACACACACTAATACCCCCCCCCAAATACACACACACACTAATACCCCCCCAAATACACACAGACACACACTAATACCCCCCAAATACATACTAATACACCCCAATACACACACTAATACCCCCCAAATACATACACACACTAATACCCCCCAAATACATACACACTAATACCCCCCAAATACACACACACACACACACACACACACACACACACACACACACACTAATACCCCCTCCAAATACACACACTAATACCCCCCCAAATACACACACACACTAATATTCCCCAAAATACACACACTAATATCCCCCAAAATACACACACTAATACCCCCCAATACACACACTAATACCCCCACCAAATACACACACACTAATACCCTCCCAAATACATACACACACTAATACTCTCCCAAATACATACACACACTAATACCCTCCCAAATACATACACACACTAATACCCTCCCAAATACATACACACACTAATACCCTCCCAAATATATACACACACTAATACCCTCCCAAATACATACACACACTAATACCCTCCCAAATACATACACACACAAATGCCCTCCCAAATACATACACACACAAATACCCTCCCAAATACATACACACACAAATACCCTCCCAAATACATACACACACAAATACCCTCCCAAATACATACACACACTAATACCCCCCCAAATACACACACTAATAACCCCCCAAATATACACACACACTAATACCCCCCAAATACACACACACTAATACCCCCCCAAATACACACACACACACACACACACACACACTAATACCCCCCAATACACACTAATACCCTCCCAAATACACACACACACACACACACACACTAATACCCCCCAAATACACACACATTAATACCCCCCAAATATACACACATTAATACCCCCCCAAATACACACACACTAATACCCCCCCAAATACACACACACTAATACCCCCCCAAATACACACACACACTAATACCCCCCCAAATACACACACACACTAATACCCCCCCAAATACACACACACACACTAATGCCCCCCCAAATACACACACACACTAATGCCCCCCCAAATACACACACACTAATGCCCCCCCAAATACACACACACTAATGCCTCCCCAAATACACACACACTAATACCCCCCAAATACACACACACTAATACCCCCCCAAATACACACACACTAATACCCCCCTCTAGATATATACACACAATACTCCCCAAATACACACTAATAACCCCCAGATAGTGTGTATATCTGGGGTTATTAGTGTGTGTATAACCCCCAAATATACACACACTAGTACCCACCCCCAGATATACACACTAATACCCCCCCCAAATACACACAAACATACTGATACCCCCCCAAATACACACACACATACTAATACCCCCCCAAATACACACACACTAATACCCCCCCAAATACACACACACATACCCCCCCAAATACACACAATAATACCCCCCCAAATACACACAATAATACCCCCCCAAATACACTAATACCCCGCAATACACACACTAATACACCCACCAAATACACACACACTAATACCCCCACCAAATACACACACTAATACCCCCCGAATACACACACTAATACCCCCCAATACACACAAACTAATACCCCCCAAATATACACACACACTAATACCCCCCAAATACACACACACACACTAATACCCCCCAAATACAAATACATACACACACACACACACACACACACACACACACACACACACACACACACACTAATACCCCCCAAATACACACACACACACACTAATACCCCCCAAATACACACACACACACACACACACACACACACACTAATACCCCCCAAATACATACACACACACACACACACACACACACACACACACTACCCCCCAAATACACACACACTAATACCCCCCAAATACACACACACACTAATACCCCCAAATACACACACATTAATACCCCCCAAATACACACACACACACACACACACACACACACACACACACACTAATACCCCCCAAATACACAAACACACACACACACACACACACACACACACACACTAATACCCCCCAAATACACACACTAATACCCCCCAAATACACACACACACACACACTAATACCCCCAAATACACACATTAATACCCCCGAAATACACACACATTAATACCCCCCCAAATACACACACACACTAATACCCCCCCAAATACACACACACTAATACCCCCCAAATACACACACACACACACACACACACACACACACACTAATACCCCCCAAATACACACACATTAATACCCCCCAAATACACACACATTAATACCCCCCCAAATACACACACACTAATACCCCCCCAAATACACACACACTAATACACCCCCAAATACACACACACTAATACCCCCCCAAATACACACACTAATACCCTCCCAAATACACAAACACACACACACACACACACACTAATACCCTCCCAAATACACACACACACACACACTAATACCCCCCCAAATACACACACACTAATACCCCCCCAAATACACACACACTAATACCCCCCCCCAAATACACACACACACACACACACTAATATCCCCCCAAATACACACAGACACACACTAATACCCCCCCAAATACATACTAATACACCCCAATACACACACTAATACCCCCCAAATACATACACACACTAATACTCCCCAAATACATACACACTAATACCCCCCAAATACACACACACACACACACACACACACACACACACACACACACACACACACACACACACACTAATACCCCCTCCAAATACACACACTAATACCCCCCCAAATACACACACACACTAATAACCCCAAAATACACACACTAATATCCCCCAAAATACACACACTAATACCCCCCAATACACACACTAATACCCCCACCAAATACACACACACTAATACCCTCCCAAATACATACACACACTAATACTCTCCCAAATACATACACACACTAATACCCTCCCAAATACATACACACACTAATACCCTCCCAAATACATACACACACTAATACCTCCCAAATATATACACACACTAATACCCTCCCAAATACATACACACACTAATACCCTCCCAAATACATACACACACAAATGCCCTCCCAAATACATACACACACAAATACCCTCCCAAATACATACACACACAAATACCCTCCCAAATACATACACACACAAATACCCTCCCAAATACATACACACACTAATACTCCCCCAAATACACACACTAATACCCCCCCAAATATACACACACACTAATACCCCCCAAATATACACACACACTAATACCCCCCAAATACACACACTAATACCCCCCCAAATGCACACACACACACACACACACTAATACCCCCAAATACACATACACACTAATACCCCCCAATACACACTAATACCCTCCCAAATACACACACACACACACACACACACACACACACACACACACACTAATACCCCCCAAATACACACACATTAATACCCCCCAAATATACACACATTAATACCCCCCCAAATACACACACACTAATACCCCCCCAAATACACACACACTAATACATCCCCAAATACACACACACTAATACCCCGCCAAATACACACACACACACACACTAATACCCTCCCAAATACACACACACTAATACCCCCCCAAATACACACACACACACTAATACCCCCCAAATACACATACACACTAATACCCCCCAATACACACTAATACCCTCCCAAATACACACACACACACACACACACTAATACCCCCAAATACACACACATTAATACCCCCCAAATACACACACATTAATACCCCCCCAAATACACACACACTAATACCCCCCCAAATACACACACTAATACACCCCCAAATACACACACACTAATACCCTCCCAAATACACACACACACACACACACACACACACACTAATACCCCCCAAATACACACACACTAATACCCCCCCAAATACACACACACACACTAATACCCCCCAAATACACATACAAACTAATACCCCCCAATACACACTAATACCCTCCCAAATACACACACACACACACACACACACACACTAATACCCCCAAATACACACACATTAATACCCCCCAAATACACACACATTAATACCCCCCCAAATACACACACACTAATACCCCCCCAAATACACACACTAATACACCCCCAAATACACACACACTAATACCCCCCCAAATACACACACACACTAATACCCCCCCAAATACACACACACTAATACCCTCCCAAATACACAAACACACTAATACCCCCCAAATACACACATTAATACCCCCAAATACACACACATTAATACCCCCCCAAATACACACACACTAATACCCCCCAAATACACACACACTAATACCCCCCCAAATACACACATACACACACACCCAAATACACACACAAACACACTAATACCCCCCAAACACACACACACACACACACACACACACACACACACACACACTAATACCCCCCAAATACACACACACACACACACACACACACACACACACACACACACACACACACACACACACACACACACACACACTAATACCCCCCAAATACACACACACACTAATACCCCCAAATACACACACATTAATACCCCCGAAATACACACACATTAATACCCCCCCAAATACACACATACTAATACCCCCCAAATACACACACACACACACTAATACCCCCCAAATACACACATTAATACCCCTCCAAATACAAACACACTAATACCCCCCAAATACACACACACGAATACCTCCCAAATACACACACACACATTAATACCCTCCAAATACACACACACACACACACACACACACACACACGCACACACACACACACACACACACTAATACCCCCCAATACACACACTAATACCCCCCCAAATACACACACACTAATACCCCCCCAAATACACACACACACTAATACCCCCCAAATACACACACACACACACACACACACACACACACACACTAATACCCCCCAAATACACACACTCACTAATACCCCCCAATACACACTAATACCCTCCCAAATACACACACACGCACACACACACACACTAATACCCCCAAATACACACACATTAATACCCCCCAAATACACACACATTAATACCCCCCCAAATACACACACTAATACCCCCCAAATACACACACTAATACACACACACTATTACCCCCCCAAATACACACACACACACACACACACACACACACACACACACTAATACCCCCCAATACACACACTAATACCCCCCCAATACACACACTAATACCCTCCCCAATACACACACTAATACCCTCCCAAATACACACACTAATACCCCCCCAAATACACACACTAATACCCCCCCAAATACATACACACATTAATACCCCCCCAAATACACACACACACTAATATCCCCCCAAATACACACACACACACACACACACACTAATACCCCCACAAATTCAAACACACTAATACCCTCCCCAATACACACACTAATACCCCCCCAAATACATACACACACTAATACCCCCCCAAATACACACACACTAATACCCCCCCAAATACATACACACACTAATACCCCTCCAAATACATACATACACTAATACCCTCCCAAATACATACACACACTAATACCCTCCCAAATACATACACACACTAATACCCTCCCAAATACATACACACACTAATACCCTCCCAAATACATACACACACTAATACCCTCCCAAATACATATACACACTAATACCCCCCCAAATACACACACACACTAATACCCCCCCAACTACACACTCACACACTAATACCCCCAAATACACACACAAATACCCCGCCCCAAATACACATACACACTAATACCCCCCAAATACACACACACTAATACCCCCCAAATACACACACCCTCACTAATACCCCCTCAAATACACACACTAAAACCCCCCCAAATACACACACACTAATACCCCACAAATACACACACACACATACACTAATACCCCCCCAAATAAACATACACACTAATACCCCCCCAAATACACACACTAATACCCCCCCAAATACACACACTAATACCCCCCCAAATACACACACTAATACCCCCAAATACACACACTAATACCCCCCAAATACACACACTAATACCCCCCAATACACACACTAATACCCCCCAATACACACACTAATACCCCCCCAAATACACACACACTAATACCCCCAATACACACACTAATACCCTCCCAAATACACACACACTATTACCCCCCAAAATACACACACACACACACACACACACACTAATACCCCTCCAAATACACTAATACCCCCCAATACACACACTAATACCCCCACCAAATACACACACACTAATACCCCCACCAAATACACACACACTAATACCCCCCCAAATACACACACCAATACCCCCCAAATACACACACTAATACCCCCTCAAATACACACACACACACACACACACACACACACACACACTAATACCCCCCAAATACACACACACAAACACACTAATACCCCCCCAAATACATACACACACTAATACCCCCCAAATACACACACACTAATACCCCCCAAATACACACACACACACACACACACACACACACACACACACTAATACCCCCCACATACACACACACACACACACACACTAATACCCCCAAATACACACACATTAATACCCCCGAAATACACACACATTAATACCCCCCCAAATACACACATTAATACCCCCCCAAATACACACACACACACACGAATAACCCCAAATACACACACACTAATACACCCCCAAATACACACACACACACACACACACTAATACCCCCCAAATACACACACACACACACACACACACTAATACCCCCCAAATACACACACATTAATACCCCCCAAATACACACACATTAATACCCCCCCAAATACACACATTAATACCCCCCCAAATACACACACACTAATACCCCCCAAATACACACATTAATACCCCCCCAAATACACACACACTAATACCCCCCAAATACACACACACACACACACTAATACCCCCCAATACACACACTAATACCCCTCAAATACACACACACTAATACCCCCCCAAATACAAACACACTAATACCCTCCCCAATACACACACTAATACCCCCCCAAATACATACACACTAATACCCCCCCAAATACATACACACACTAATACCCCTCCAAATACATACACACACTAATACCCCTCCAAATACATACACACACTAATACCCTCCCAAATACATACACACACTAATACCCTCCCAAATACATACACACACTAATACCCCCCAAATACACACACACACACACACACACACACACATAAATACCCCCGAAATACACACACATTAATACCCCCCCAAATATACACACACTAATACCCCCCCAAATACACACACATTAATACCCCCCAAATACACACATTAATACCCCCCCAAATACACACACACTAATACCCCCAAATACACACACACGAATACCCCCCCAAATACACACGCACTAATACCCCCCAAATACACACACACACACACACACACACACACACACACACACACACACACACACACACACACTAATACCCCCCCCAAATACACACACATTAATACCCCCCAAAATACACACACTAATACCCCCACCAAATACACACACACTAATACCCCCACCAAATACACACACTAATACCCCCCCAAATACACACACACTAATAGCCCCCAAAAAACACACACACTAATACCCCCCAAATACACACACACACACACACACACACACACACTAATACCCCCCAAATACACACACACACTAATACCCCCCAATACACACTAATACCCTCCCAAATACACACACACACACACACCCCAAATACACACACATTAATACCCCCCAAATACACACATTAATACCCCCCCAAATACACACACTAATACCCCCCAAATACACACACACTAATACACCCCCAAATACACACACACACTAATACTCCCCCAAATACACACACACACACACACACACACACACTAATATCCCCCAAATAAACACACACACACACACACACACACACACACACACACACACACACACACACACTAATACCCCCCAATACACACACTAATACCCCCCCAATACACACACTAATACCCTCCCCAATACACACACTAATACCCTCCCAAATACACACACACTAATACCCCCCCAAATACACACACACACACACACACACTAATACCCCTCCAAATACACACACACACACACACACACACACACACACACTAATAACCCCCCAAATACACACACACACACACACACACACACACACACACTAATACCCCCCCAAATACACACAGACACACACTAATACCCCCAAATACACACACACACACACACACTAATACCCCCCCAAATACATACACACACTAATACCCCCCAAATACACACACACACTAATACCCCCCCAAATACACACACACTAATACCCCCCCAAATACACACACTAATACCCCCCCAAATACATACACACTAATACCCCCCCAAATACACACACACTAATACCCCCCAAATACACACACACTAATACCCCCCAAATACAAACACACTAATACCCTCCCAAATACACACACACACACACACACACACACACACACACACAAATACCCCCCAAATACACACACTAATACCCCCCAAATACACACACACACACACACACTAATACCCCCCAATACACACACTAATACCCCCCAAATACACACACACACACACTAATACCCCCCAATACACACACTAATACCCCCCCAAATACACACACACTAATACCCCCCCAAATACACACACACTAATACTCCCCCAAATACACACACACACACTAATACCCCCCAAATACACACACACACACATTAATACCCCCCAATACACACACTAATACCCCCCCAATGCACACACTAATACCTTCCCCAATACACACACACACACACACACACACTAATACCCGCAAATACACACACACACACACACACACACACACACACACACACACACACACACACACACACACACACACACACACACACTAATACCCGCAAATACACACACACACACACACACACACACACACACACACACACACACACACACACACACACACACACACACACTAATACCCCCAAATACAAACACTAATACCCCCCCAAATACACACACACACACTAATACCCCCCCAAATACACACACACACACACACACACACACACACACACTAATATCCCCCAAATACACACACACACACTAATACCCCCCAATACACACACTAATACCCCCCCAATACACACACTAATACCCTCCCCAATACACACACTAATACCCCCCAAATACACACACACACACACACACACACACACTAATACCCCCCAAATACACACATACACACTAATACCCCCCCAAATACACACACACACTAATACCCCCCAAATACACACTAATACCCCCCAAATACATACACACACTAATACCCCCCCAAATACACACACTAATACCCCCCCAAATACACACACTAATACCCCCCCAAATACACACACACAATAATACCCCCCAATACACACACTAATACCTCCCAATACACACACTAATACCTCCCCAATACACACACACACACACACACACACACACACACACACACTAATACCCCCAAATACACACACACACACACACACACACACACACACACTAATACCCCCAAATACACACACACACACACACACACACACACACACACTAATATCCCCCAAATACACACACACTAATACCCCCCAAATACACACACACTAATACCCCCCAAAATACACACACACACACACACACATACCCCCCCAAATACACACACACTAATACACCCCCAAATACACACACACACACTAATACCCCCCCAAATACACACACAAACACACTAATATCCCCCAAATACACACACACACACACACACACTAATATCCCCCAAATACACACACACACACACACACACACTAATATCCCCCAAATACACACACACACACACACACACACACTAACACCCCCCAAATACACACACACACACACACACACACACACACACACACACACACACACACACTAATATCCCCCAAATACACACACACACACACACACACACACACACACACACACACACACTAATACCCCCCAAATACACACACACACACACACACACACACACACACTAATACCCCTCAATACACACACTAATACCCCCCCAATACACACATTAATACACACACACTAATATCCCCCAAAATACACACACTAATATCCCCCAAAATACACACACTAATACCCCCAAATACACACACTAATACTCTCCCAAATACATACACACACTAATACCCTCCCAAATACATACACACACTAATACCCTCCCAAATACATACACACACTAATACCCTCCCAAATACATACACACACACTAATACCCTCCCAAATACATACACACACAAATACCCTCCCAAATACATACACACACTAATACCCCCCCAATACACACACTAATACCTCCCCAAATACACACACACACACTAATACCCCCAAAATACACACACACACAATGCCCCCCAAATACACACACTAATACCCCCCCAAATACACACACTAATACCCTCCCCAATACACACACTAATACCCCCCCAAATACACACACACACACACACACAAACTAATATCCCCCAAATACACACACACACACACTAATACCCCCCAATACACACACTAATACCTCCCCAAATACACACACACACTAATACCCCCAAAATACACACACACACGAATGCCCCCCAAATACACACACTAATACCCCCCCAAATACACACACTAATACCCTCCCCAATACACACACTAATACCCCCCCAAATACACACACACACACACACACACAAACTAATATCCCCCAAATACACACACACACACACTAATACCCCCCAATACACACACTAATACCCCCCCAATACACACACTAATACCCTCCCCAATACACACACTAATACCCCCCCAAATACACACACACACACACACACACACACTAATACCCCCCAAATACACACATACACACTAATACCCCCCCAAATACACACACACACACACTAATACCCCCCAAATACACACTAATACCCCCCAAATACATACACACACTAATACCCCCCCAAATACACACACTAATACCCCCCCAAATACACACACACTAATACCCCCCAATACACACACTAATACCTCCCCAATACACACACACACACACACACACACTAATACCCCCAAATACACACACACACACACACACACACACACACACACACACACACACACACACACACACACTAATATCTCCCAAATACAAACATACTAATACCCCCCAAATACACACACACTAATACCCCCCAAAATACACACACACACACACACACACACATACCCCCCCAAATACACACACACTAATACACCCCCAAATACACACACACACTAATACCCCCCCCCAAATACACACACACACACACACACACACACACACACACACACACACACACACACTAATATCCCCCAAATACACACACACACACTAATATCCCCCAAATACACACACACACTAATATCCCCCAAATACACACACACACACACACACACACACACACACACACACACACACACACACACTAATACCCCTCAATACACACACTAATACCCCCCCCCCACACACACACACACACACTAATACCCCTCAATACACACACTAATACCCCCCCAATACACACATTAATACACACACACTAATATCCCCCAAAATACACACACTAATATCCCCCAAAATACACACACTAATACCCCCAAATACACACACTAATACTCTCCCAAATACATACACACACTAATACCCTCCCAAATACATACACACACTAATACCCTCCCAAATACATACACACACTAATACCCTCCCAAATACATACACACACACACTAATACCCTCCCAAATACATACACACACAAATACCCTCCCAAATACATACACACACTAATACCCCCCCAATACACACACCAATACCCCCCCAAATACACACACACACACACACACACTAATACCCCCAAAATACACACACACACGAATACCCCCCAAATACACACACTAATACCCCCCCAAATACACACACTAATACCCCCCAAATACACACACACACTAATACCCCCCAAATACACACACTAATACCCCCCCAAATACACACACTAATACCCCCCCAATACAAACACTAATACCCCCTCAAATACACACACACACACACACACACACACTAATACCCCCCCAAATACACACACACAAACACACTAATTCCCCTCCCAAATACACACACACACTAATACCCCCCAAATACATACACACACTAATACCCCCCAAATACACACACACACACACACACACACACACACACACACACACACACTAATACCCCCCAAATACATACACACACTAATACCCCCCAAATACACACACACACACACACACACACACACACACACACACACACACACACACACACACACTAATACCCCCCAAATACACACACACACACTAATACCCCCCACATACACACACATTAATACCCCCGAAATACACACACATTAATACCCCCCCAAATACACACACACGAATACCCCCCAAATACACACACACTAATACCCCCCCAAATACACACACACACACACACACACACACACACACACACACACACACACACACACTAATACCCCCCAAATACACACACACACACACACACACACACACACACACACACTAATACCCCCCAAATACACACAAATTAATACCCCCCAAATACACACACATTAATACCCCCCAAATACACACATTAATACCCCCCCAAATACACACACACTAATACCCCCCAAATACACACACACACACACACACACACACACACACACACACACACACACACTAATACCCCTCAAATACACACACACACTAATACCCCCCCAAATACAAACACACTAATACCCTCCCCAATACACACACTAATACCCCCCCAAATACATACACACACTACTACCCCTCCAAATACATACACACACTAATACCCCTCCAAATACATACACACACTAATACCCTCCCAAATACATACACACACTAATACCCTCCCAAATACATACACACACTAATACCCCCAAATACACACACATTAATACCCCCCCAAATACACACATTAATACCCCCCCAAATACACACACACACACACACACACACTAATACCCCCCAATACACACACTAATACCCCCCCAAATACACACACACTAATACCCCCCAAATACACTCACACACTAATACCCCCCCAAATACACACACATTAATACCCCCCCCAAATACACACACACTAATACCCCCCACATACACACACACACACACACACACACACACACTAATACCCCCCAATACACACACTAATACCCTCCCCAATACACACACACACACACACTAATACCCCCAAATACACACACACACACTAATACCCCCAAAATACACACACACACACACACACACACACTAATACCCCCCCAAATACACACACACTAATACCCCCCCAAATACACACACACACACACACACACACTAATACCCCCCCAAATACACACACACTAATAACCCCCCCAAATACACACACACACACTCACACTACTACCCCCCAAAAATACACACACAAAGCAAGAATATATATTTTCTATTGAGGCAGGGGGTCTCTGCAGCAAAACCCCATTCGTTTCAGCCCCAGAGACCCCCTGCTTCCTGAGATACATATTTCCCTAGGGGCTGCCGGCAGCCGCTCCGTGACGCAGGAGTTTAACCCCAGCTGTGCTGGATACCGGCAGCACCCCCCACAGAGGTCTCTCCAGAAGCAGGGAGTCCCGGAGCTGAAATTAATGGGGTTCAGCTCCAGAGACCCCTTGCTCCAATCCTGTGTAAAAACAGAAAAAAGTGCTTGGTTTGTTCCTTTAGTGTTACTGGGTGCGATTGTCTGAGGGTTATTGCGAGCATTGGCACCACCGGTGTGTGGGCGAGCAGACCAGTGGGTGAGTGTCAGACCACAGCGGGGTGGGAGGAGGACTGTTCTGGTTTGGGATAAAGATGGTGCTTGGCGAGTGCCATTGAATTGGCGAGTTCGTACAGGCGTGTTTCAGGGTCACAAGGCCTCGGCCACAAAACAGATAAAAATTGGTGATCAAAGAGCGTTATCAGGAGTGATCCTCCAAACGACGACTAACACTGAAGTGGGACTGTGATATGGAAATGTGAGAAGCGCATCATAAACCCACGGAAATGTAAAACATCAAATAACCCAACTATAATTAAACCCGTGGTTCCAGATCATTGGCTCAGGGTTACCTGAGAAGTCCACATACAATAGAGAATATCACATTTTGACACATTAGCCCCCTTGTGGCACCTGCGTGTCGGTGCGCATTTATTTATTTAACATGTCGCAGGGACCAGCATGGGCAAAACACATGGACAAACGATTATCAAACTATATTTTTATTTAGCATGGTAAAAACATAACTTTTTATCCACCTTAAATACTTGCGATTTTGAACAACTTTACATATCTGGAATCTTGTTTAAAAAAACAACAAAAAAAAATGGTGTCCCCCCCCCCCCCAATATTTTGTATGCTTTTGCTGCCGGAAAGTCATGCAATGCTCTGCAATTACAGCGCAGTTAAACCACAGTGCTCTGCAATTACAGCGCAGTTAAACCACAGTGCTCTGCAGTTACAGCGCAGTTAAACCACAGTGCTCTGCAATTACAGCGCAGTTAAACCACAGTGCTCTGCAATTACAGCGCAGTTAAACCACAGTGCTCTGCAATTACAGCGCAGTTAAACCACAGTGCTCTGCAATTACAGCGCAGTTAAACCACAGTGCTCTGCAGTTACAGCGCAGTTTTACCACAGTGCTCTGCAATTACAGCGCAGTTAAACCACAGTGCTCTGCAGTTACAGCGCAGTTAAACCACAGTGCTCTGCAGTTACAGCGCAGTTAAACCACAGTGCTCTGCAATTACAGCGCAGTTAATCCACAGTGCTCTGCAGTTACAGCGCAGTTAAACCACAGTGCTCTGCAGTTACAGCGCAGTTAATCCACAGTGCTCTGCAGTTACAGCGCAGTTAATCCACAGTGCTCTGCAGTTACAGCGCAGTTAATCCAGTGCTCTGCAATTACAGCGCAGTTAATCCAGTGCTCTGCAGTTACAGCGCAGTTAATCCACAGTGCTCTGCAGTTACAGCGCAGTTAAGCCACAGTGCTCTGCAGTTACATCGCAGGTAATCCACAGTGCTCTGCAGGCTTTTCTGGCAGCAAAGGGATTCAATGATTTGTGTTTTAACAGGTCTCAATATAAACCAGTTTAAGAGATTCATCTACAATACCGAGATCAGCGAGTTCACATGTTTAGAATCTGGCAGAACGGTTCCTGGCTTCTGGTACGATAAATTCTCCAAACCTCTTCCTGATCCTTTGTCTGTGGGATATGACCGGGGGACATGCTCGAAATCTTCTTAAAGAAGCATTTTTTGGAGGTGGTTTTATTTTTACACATAGGATTGAAGCAGGGGGTCTGCAGAGCCGAACCCCATTATTTTCAGCTGCGGGCAGCCCCTGCTTCCAGAGATATTTCCCTCTGTAGGGGTTGCGGGAGTCGCTCAGTTCAGCTTGCAGGGTTCAGGAAATGGCGGAGTTTCAAAGCTCCTGCGGGCCAAGAGGAAGCCGTGACATCATCAGCGTCAGCTTTGTATGGACCCGCGTGACGCGGGCGCTTTAAACTGCAGAGATACTGGCACCACCTTTGGAGGCAAGTATCCCGCTGCAGGGGTCACCAGAGCTAAAATAAATGGGGTTCAGCCCCTGCTTCAATCCCATGTAAAAAAATAAAAATAAAATACAGCTTGAATTGTTCCTTTAAACACTTTATTGTAGTGTCTGCTTCCCTTCACCGTGTATTTCAAATTCAAGTCCCAAAAAGGATTGAGAAGTATACTGTGTTCATTTAAGATGGAGACTGCACTTTCCCTGTATCAGACTGGATCTGGCTGCCCATATGAACCTATTTAGCCATCTAAATCCCTCTTTCTGATCCACCCATCCACTGCAGATCACAGGTCTGTAAGGTGATATTTCCGGATCATCCCATCTCTGCAGCAAGTATAGATCAATTTTTCCCAGGCAGCTACCTGTGGCGAGGGAGAAAATGCAAAAACAGATAATAGGAATAAACACAAGAACTTTATAAGCGGTTTATATAGTGCGCAGATCTTATAGCTGTATTGGCCATTTTAATGGACTAACCTAAGAACTAGTCCCTCAGGCTTCTAAGAGACTACATGAGGTTTTTAACACTAACTACTCTCATGCTAGTTAATCAGGGACACACGTCTACAATGAAATAACTGAATAAAATGCCAAACCATGGGCCAATTGGGGGTTGAAATCTAAATCATGTAGATTAACGTGAAAAATTATATCAAATCCTTAGAGCTCCTGAGTTAGAATTTCATATGAAAAATTGATTGTGCTCCTTACTGATCAGGTTTTGCAGCAAGATTTGTAAGAGAAAGTGAAAAATTAAAGAGTTCGCCCAAAGACTTGGTTTCAAAGCTCCTTTGTTGAAGGTGCATTAGGTATTGGGCCTACGCCTGAATGTTTAGATGATACAAAGCAACATGGTATAGGTTTGTACACGGTCAACCAACTAAACAGTCTAACCAACTCTGCTCGATCCTATATACAAGGCTCACAAAGGGTCCAGACTTGGTGCGACTCAATTTAACCAAACTTCATCACTTGTAGTCTTATACTAATGTCCTTGAATTGTCTTCCAGTCAGGGGTTATAAAGAATGGTCTAGACTGGGCTTCATCCTTGATGCTCAACACTGGTTTATGGGGATCCAGATTGGCCTAGATTGTAGACAACAGTTCAAGAACCCCATCATTGCCAAAGGAAGCAATACGCTGCAGGCCTCTGTGGCAGTAGAAAATTGAAAGCCACAGAGGACTGAAGCCTCGTCATTCTGTGGGACACATACAGACACGCGCATTTTATTACCTTGTACACGGGCTCACAGTCCGGTTCTGTGAGCTCTATGACATGATCACAATCTTGCTGAATGATAAAGCAGGTTCCATCACCTAAAAAAAACAGGGTACATTGCAGGATATTATATATCATGTGAAAGCGAACAGCTCCTTAATCAGAAGTTTTGGGGCTTTACAAGTACAAATGCCTGATCCAAGCGTCTACATTTCATGGTTAGAGCTGCAGTGTTGGGATCTCGTGTGTAGTGTGGCAGAAATCGCATCCTCTCTTTAGTTTCCTGCACACCCATGGCACACGCAATATACAGTAGATTGCATTACGGTCGACATCAAAAGGCTTGTACATCCTGGGAGACAGAAGGGTGAGTGAAGACCGAGGCAGAGATATGTCCAGCCTGAAATGTTGATTTATTGGCATTAAGAAAGGCATGTTGACCATGTCTTGTTGTAGCAAAGTACCACTGTGTTTTGTCCCTTTTTTGCTTCTTATGCAGCAGTTTCAGGCTTGGGGTGGGATTAGAGAGGAAGCCACTTGTTGCCACATCATCTCTGGTTATTTCATAATCCACTCATGTCCCGCCTCGATTACTGCAACCTTCTCTTAGTTAGCAATCGTTCCCAACTCCAATCCATCCAAAATGCTGCCGCTAGATTCATCTACCTCACTCACCGCTCCACTTCTGCTGCTCCCCTATGCATGTCCCTACACTGGCTTCCCACAGCCTCTAGAAATAAACTTTAAAGCCCTAGTAATGACTTACAAAAGATCTCAATGACACTGCCCCTTCTTACATCAGCCCTCATCCACAAATATATACGGAAACGCCCCCTACATTCTGCCCATGACATCCGCCTTCTCGCCCACTTTACTACCTGCTCTCCCTCCCGCCCGCAAGACTTCTCTCATGCTGCCCCCTCTCTCTGGGAATCCCTACCACGTACCACCAAACTCTCCCCCAGCATCCAGATGTTTAAAAACTCACCTTTCCAAAAGAAGCCTACTCACCATAACGCCAACATCCCACTCCCCTCCACCTACAACCTTATTGGGACCAGCTGTGTGGCTGGACCAATCTCCACCCTATGTAACATCCCCTCTCATTTCTCCCCCCCCCCAAAAAAAAGAAAATACCCTTCATGGCTTCAGATGTCCGACTGGGCCATATTATAACCTGAGCCTCACCTTATCCATCAATAAGCTTACCTTCTTGATTCAACATTGTCCCTCATTCCCTCTAGATGATAAGATCTCACGTGCATAGGCCCTCATTACCTTCATATCTGTTTGTGCATGTTTGTCCTCACCTGTATGTAACTGTTCACGTTTCTGTAATATACATAACTCTGTACCCCATTGTACCGCGCTGAGGAATATGTTGGTGCTTCATAGATAAACAATAGTGATGATAATATCAAGTTCTGTGTGGATGTCTCGTTTCCATGTTCCTTTTGCGTCAATCAACCTGTTGATTCTGACCGGGTGTAAGCATCTCTGGCTAACGAACCGTGTGATGCAGAAGCAAGACAAAAAGAAAGTGTTCCCCTTCATGCAAGGTTTGCTGGATAAATCAGTCCCAAAGACTTCTGAATACCTCAAGAGTCACACGTAGGAAGAAACAGGAAAACATCTGAAGAGGTTCAGAGACACTAGGAGGACAAGAGAGGGCAGCGGAGGAAAGAAAAGTTTCTACCAGCGGTAATACTGTAGAAATGACCCTGCAAACTCTTCAATGGTACCTCAGATGTAACAATGCCAAGCAAACAATGCAGTATGTATACCTTGGCTGGCAATGTATCCTTCTCTGAAGGGGACCAGGGACAGCACCGGGGCTCCTGACCTGCACACGGTCCGCACCGGAGCCCTAAGAACGGAAGGAAAAGCCGCGTTCAAACCGGAGTCTGTTATTCACAATGATTAAGCACCACAATGAATAACCCCCTTAGCCATTGAGTGTAGCAGGAAATAGGTTACCTTCCAAATAATCTCCCCTCTGAGTGTTACCCAATGGGCAGGCAATGCCTAAATTAAGCACTTATCACCGGAGATCTGACTTCAAGGGTCTTTTCATGGTCCCAAGGTTCAACAAAGTATCCGGCCGCTCCTTCTCTTACCGTGCACCCCAAAACTGGAACATTCTACCGGAGACTCTCACAGCCGCCACCAGTCTAAGTTTGTTCAAAACTAAATTTATCTCACATTTTTATCTGGTCTGTAACTGTTACATACGCCTATAACATATATTATCTCCAACTGTGCATGCAATGCCTTGTATATAATGTATAACCTTGCTCACTTATGTAACAATGTATCTGTCATCATAACTCTATGCCCAGGACATACTTGAAAATCAGATGCAACTCTCAATGTATTACTTCCTGGTAAAACATTTGTATAAATAAATAAATTGGTGTTAAAGACACACATAGAACTGGACCACTCTGTATTGTGGCTATACCCGTTCCTCTATAGGGATATGTTACAGGCCGGGTTTTCTCCATATACAGTCCGTGGCTACATGCTCACTTTGTATTCCTGACATCCAGGTGGAATATGTGGCCGTCCTGAGCCCCTGCCAGGATGCTGACACTTGAGAGGAAGGTGCAGCAGTTAAACGCGTCGGACCCGTCAAAGAGGAAAACCTGAGACACAGGGAGAAATTCCGGGGAGTAATTACTGCGCATTACTAGTAGGGAGTATGGCATCAACTGAACAGCACAGTACAAACCCCACAGACATCATTTTGCACTTTCGGTTAAAACCAAGAAAAAAAAATGGGAATGAGGCATAATGTCCAATGGAGTCCCACCTCTTCCAGCCACACGTGGGAGACAAAGGCAGCACAATGTATGGAAAGTCAAATACAGTGCACTGATACCACATTTTAAATGCATCTCAATTTATTTTCATTTTTAACAATATTAAAAATACTGTGTTTTTAACTAAATGAAACCACACACACACTTATCCAGGTCAATTCCTGTCTGTAAACCGTGTTGGTGTTTTTAAACTGCAGGTACTGGGAACCCGCACGTGCTGCCCACACCCTCTACAGCAGCAGGCTGCGGCCTTTGGGCACCATCCTATATCCACCGAAGCAGCTCTTTGGGCCTTTTGCAGCTGAAAATCCCCATTGGCTTCACCAGATATTTCCAGCTGCAAACGTCCTGATCTGGCGCTTCAATGGATATAGAATTATCCCCCAGAAGGGCTTATTCAATACCCCCCGCTTATTCAATACAATCCCCGCTCTTCATTCACTCGGGTCCCATATGGGACTGCGGCTTGGAGCCCTTCAATGCTGAAGAGGACAAGGACATCCCAAGGTGATTTCCGGCTGCCGTCCACTGCGCATATATTGGAAATCGCAATAACGTGGCAGCGCTTAAACCTGTGATCCCGTGCCGGCCGTATGGACATTTGATTCATAACGCAGAGGTAGAATTCGTGTTCTAGCACAGTATGATGACGAACCAAAGTTGCACGTCATTATGAGATTGTAGTCTGGTTTTGCAAAACCTTAACGTCAGCAGTGCCAGGCGTCGGTCACTGCCAAGTCATGTGATCACTCCGGGGGGGGGGCGATCACATGATGCGGCTGGTGCACCAAATGCCGGAAACGCGCCATTAATGTACATAGCTCTACTTCTGTTTCGACCAGGTTGGCTGCTTGGGTGGACCGCTCCAACCAATCTGCCCCTAAAGAATAAGCAAGTGCTGATGACGTAGCTGGTGTGCCATTAAGGCACTCGAAAGGTTAATTTCCCTACTAAATTCCATACCACTGAGAACAAGAATGCATCGGGTTTAGAGTTAAACAGTAAGAACTGGATTGAAAATCGGGTCAGGTTGGTCATTTTAAGAAGGACTATACACCATGTATAAAAAAACCAGCAGAATACATGTATAACAAAGCATGATGTCACAGTGATAAAGAGGAAGCAAAGGCATTTTATATACAATAAAACAGAATACAACAGAGTATTTGGGACTTGTGCTAGAGGAATGTGTAACTCACGGTGTTGCAGCCACTGAAGTGTTAATGAATGGACTTGGTGACAGATTAGCACAGACGGCTGATACTCACAGGCGTGCGGCTGTGCAGACACACTCCCTGCAGCTTTTTATCCTCCCGGGCCAGGAGCAATAATTTACCTTCTGTTCCAGTTTCTCGGTCGCCTGTAAGGTGTACACATGTCACAGTGAGTTCTAAGTATATGTTGGACATTGTACGGCACTAACCTCTTCTGTGAATCACTCACTTGACCAATAATTTAATCAATGCAACTCAATAAGAAGGTGAAAGGGAGAGGGACCATAGAAAACCAAAAATAATATAAATATTAATAAAAAAAATAGTGGCCACAAGTAGAAGGTCCCAATGGAGCTTTCAAAACTGAAATTGGACAAGTGAATGGGAACAAGACGGGATAAATCCAAGATGTTAAAACCGTTTTGGGCTGTGCTGGCAATGCCATTAACAGAGCTACTGTATTTAACCGGTCCCTATATCAGGTGTCCCCATAGAGAGCAAGCGTCGCCCAACTTTACAAAAGTAGAAGACGCAACTTACAAGACCCCAGGCAGCACGCCCCATTTACTGGGGGAGAACCAGGCAAACTAATCGGATTCATTTCTTTGACGGTGGAGCAGTGGATGAAGCTTACTTAGGTATTAGTAAGGCCTCCCACACTGGTTGAAGGTTAGGATAGAAATGTTACCAATGGAGTAACTCTGGGATCTGTACTCTTTAATATCTTTATTGACGTTACAAATGGGCTTGAAGGTAATGGCTGCCTCCTTTCTTGCAGCGAGACTGGGATTGTTGCTTTGAACCTGCATAGCTAAATTCAACAGGTAAGAAATCATGGTTACACAGAAACTGATGACATAAGAATTATTGGGCAATCCCTATCTCCCTACTTGCACTGGAGTCTAGAAAATAAGTGCACTCCCACCTCTCTATATCCCCCCCCCCTTGCAATTCACTCCCCTTTTGTCCTCATCACACACAGCCTTGTACAATAGATCCTCCATCTCCCCACAGCATCCCATTCTTCCTTAAACATGATGCTCCACTTCGCTCTCCTGACCCCACCCTCCGGCAGTAGCGCCCTCCAATCAGCCATTTGGGAAACGCATTCTTCTTTGAAGCTACCGCAGGTCATCAAGAAGCTGAACAAGGGATTCCCTTCCTCCGTGCACAGAATTCCCAAAGCCCAGATGGGAGCGAGCAGCATCTCTCGCTGTGTGAGATGTGGGGGAAGGACCTCCCCAAACACGCAGAAGAGCTGCATGCATCAAAACAGGAAAAGCTGTACTAGTCATAAGTCAGCCCTGATAATAATTGTGTGCAAGGTGGGATGCTGTCTTCTAGATGGGGAGATTCCATAAAAGCTGACGGAGACAACCAATTTGTGTAAAAGGGTGATCTTGACTTGTAATAGAGAGACCGTATAGAAGTCCATGTCCCAGATCCACAAAAGGGGCTACGCTTTAGCACGCCTTTACTCATTCATAGGTGTGCCCACACACACCGGGAGATAGTACGGGAGATAGCTACTCCCGTGTGAATGGGAGTAAAGACGTGATAAAGCTTCACACCCCTTTTGTGGATCTGGGCCTATGTGGTCAAACGTTAGGGGCAAGAGGGTGAATGTGATGAGTGGGGTAAGTGGGCCGAGTGATTGATAGATATATATCAATATCTATATATATATTACTGTATGCAAAAAAATGAATGTTCCCAGCACACAAAAGACGATGAGGGGATTGGTGAGCACAAAATATTTAATGAAAAACACAAAGTGAGTGTGAAACCACAACGTACAATAAAGGGGGAGGGAGAGGAAAGGGATGGGGGAAGGGAGAGGAAAGGGGTGGGGGAAGGGAGAGGAAAGGGATGGGGGAAGGGAGAGGAAAGGAATGGGGGAAGGGATGGGGGAAGGGAGAGGAAAGGGATGGGGGAAGGGAGAGGAAAGGGATGGGGGAAGGGAGAGGAAAGGGATGGGGGAAGGGATGGGGGAAGGGAGAGGAAAGGGATGGGGGAAGGGAGAGGAAAGGGATGGGGGAAGGGAGAGGAAAGGGATGGGGGAAGGGAGAGGAAAGGGATGGGGGAAGGGAGAGGAAAGGGATGGGGGAAGGGAGAGGAAAGGGATGGGGGAAGGGAGAGGAAAGGGATGGGGGAAGGGAGAGGAAAGGGATGGGGGAAGGGAGAGGAAAGGGATGGGGGAAGGGAGAGGAAAGGGATGGGGGAAGGGAGAGGAAAGGGATGGGGGAAGGGAGAGGAAAGGGATGGGGGAAGGGAGAGGAAAGGGATGGGGGAAGGGAGAGGAAAGGGATGGGGGAAGGGAGAGGAAAGGAATGGGGGAAGGGAGAGGAAAGGAATGGGGGAAGGGAGAGGAAAGGGATGGGGGAAGGGAGAGGAAAGGGATGGGGGAAGGGAGAGGAAAGGGATGGGGGAAGGGAGAGGAAAGGGATGGGGGAAGGGAGAGGAAAGGGATGGGGGAAGGGAGAGGAAAGGGATGGGGGAAGGGAGAGGAAAGGGATGGGGTGAGGTAAGCATAAAAGTACAAAGGAAAGGGGGGCAGCAACGTTTCGGGGTCTGGAACCCCTTTTTAAGGGGGTTAACTAGCTCAGTCCAGAGGTAACACTAAAGCAAAAAGCAATGGTAATCCCCTGAGAGGTTAGATCAAATTACCATTGCTTTTTGCTTTAGTGTTACCTCTGGACTGAGCTAGTTAACCCCCTTAAAAAGGGGTTCCAGACCCCGAAACGTTGCTGCCCCCTTTTCCTTTGTACTTTTATGTTTGCCTCACCCCATCCCTTTCCTCTCCCTCCCCTTTATTGTACGTTGTGGTTTCACACTCACTTTGTGTTTTTCATTAAATATTTTGTGCTGCTCACCAATCCCCTCATCGTCTTTTGTGTGCTGGGAACATTCATTTTTCTGTATCGTAGTAGGGAGGAATTAGGGTCCTTTTATTGTTCATTTTTTATTGTTCAATATATTACTGTATGGTTTCAAGAAATTGTGAATCTATTAAACATTGAGGCACCGTTTTTTAGGTCCCATTTTGAAGAAGATCTACAACCAGTCCAATCCTCAAGGGCCACCAACGGGTTTGGTGTTCGGGATATCCTGGCTTCAGCACAGGTGGCTCAGTTAGTCCCTGCTTCAGCACAGGTGACTCAGTCTTGACAGCCACCTGTGCAGAAGCAGGGATATCCTGAATACCAGACTCGTCGGTGGCCCTTGAAGACCAGAGTTGCCCACCCTTGGTCTACACAATATTTATGCTTTATAACCAGTCAGGGTGTCTGTTCTTTAACAGAAAGAAACGGGTACTCGGTGATTGCGAACAGAGAAGTAGTGGTGGTCATAGAGACATAGAGCTTGGGCGTCAGATAAAAACCACTTGGTCTACCCGGTCTGCTCATCGCCTAACCTCCTGGGGTGATGACCCTGGGACTACCAAGTGGAGAGACACGGAAGCAGAAAGACCCAGAACAAACGACTTACTAGGAGCTTCCTCAGGGGTACCCAGATTCACGGCGTTGTCAGCGACACCCACGGCGATGCCGTTAACGGGAACTTCGCAGTCCGCCACCACGGAGAGGCAGGCCGACGTCCCGCAGTCCCACAATCTGGCTGTGCCATCCCGGGAACAGGAAAGTACGTTCCTTCCGCGATCCACCACGGCAAGGCCCAGGACACCTGCAGAGGCCGACATTTTAATGGGGGGGGGCCAGTCCCAGGGAGCGACTTGCCAGTTCCATTAGAAAGATTCAATTACCATGAAACAGGTTGATGTATTTGTATCCCGGGGCAAAGAAAAAGAGGTTTTCCCTTCCTCCGGGTCTGCTGATTTCCAGCATATATCGGGTATTGAGGTTTATTGGTTTGGCTAATGGTGGCTTATTAATTACGTTGCAAACAAAAGAACAAAAACAATAGTTTGCCTGGGGCTTTGGTGACGGGCAAATAGTCTCATCACCAGAAGACATGCAAAACAGATTGCAGAAACCCTCCATAACCTTTGTTTACCATGGAAATGTGAAGTTATAAAAAAAAAAAAACTATTTCCTAACATATTTGCCCATTTAATTTATTAAACTTGGCACGGTCGTTGGGTCACTTTGTTCCTAGGAAGGACTGTCCCTTTAACACAGGGGAGCGCAACGTTTTCTCCCTGCTTCCCACCCGCGTCAAATAACGTCGTGGGGTCGTGTGACGCCGCGTTGCCATCACGTGACCCCGCAGCGGCATTTGACGCCGGGTTGCCATGGCGACGTGTCACCCAACAACAAGGGAAGCACAATTACAGAGGCCTCGCGCTGTCCCCTGCATTTAATTTTAATGCTTTCGGAGAAGCGCTGGGCCTCTGTAACCCCTGCGCTCCACCCCCCCCCCCGCCCCCAGAACATCTCGCGCCCCTCTGCTTGAACATATACTGAAAGTACAATACGTTGACAGTTAGCACTGCTCTGCCACTTAATTTACAGCACATTGTAACTCCTTCAATACCAAGGGGTGGAACACATTTCCCTGCATTGCAGGCACTTGTGGCACACACAGGGTTAAGATATGGGCTAAAAAGGTAGGCCCAAAAGACCAAGAAAATATCACGGGACATACAACCCACAATTCTGTTCTTCAAAATTAAATCCTATACATTTAGTCAAGCAAAATCCTCACTTTCTCTGGAGGAAGAGACACGGGCATTTTAATTACTCCCCTCTAGGAAAGGAAGGGACATGGGCCCATATTTACTAAGCAAGCTTCGGCCATAACACACCTTCCAACCCTGGGCGACACTTTGTAGCTCATTGATTTGAATGTGCTGTGTGCCGTCTTCCAGCGCTGGACAGTATCTTACCACCGAAGATTCCTTAGTACACATGGCCTCCCAATCCCTGAGAGATAGACCTGTTTATAGCAAAAATGCCTTGCACAATCCCACTGGAATAATAGAAATGACCATGTGGGTGGTAACGCTCCAACTGGGTTCCAGTAGAAGACCCATGTGATATTACCAGGAGATACATGCAGCTGCAACTTAAGATTTCTTAATCACACCGATGTTTTGGTCCAATAATAAGAACCTTTTTCAGAAACGTGGCATTCCCATCTATTAGGAGTTGTCTGCAACTCCTTTATTACCTACACAGACAGGTTTCTGCCAACTAAAATATAGAGACTATAAAACCAGCACCCTATTATTATATCTGCACCACTCACATTGACATTGTGCAGTCACACGTGGGATGGGAGGAGTGCAGATAACGTCCACGGACGGACACGTTTCTATCACCTTGTAAAAACAAAGCCAGGGCAGGAGGTAATAAATTGGAATAGCAGGGGTGACCGGCAGCGTCTCACATCCTATAAACACCTAGAAACAAATAACATATACGGGTAGTCCTCGTTATCCAACGTTCCACTTTACAACGAATGGCATATCCAACGCTTTACAGTGCGACCCTATGGGCCGTTATTCGATGCCGGAATGTGTTATCCGACACCAGAATCCGTTATCCAGCGCTCACCGCCACGGATTATCATGGGACCCACTTTACAACGGTTTCACTATCCAACGCTACTCCCAGAACGGATTCCGTTGGATAACCGCGGACTGTCTGTATTGCAGGATTTTAGCAAAGGCTCATTCATAATCACCGGCAACATCGCAGCAAGAATAACATGAAACGGTACTTTTCGCAACTGCACCTTGCGCTCTGTGGGGCTACAGAGTCATTTCTTAGTCTTTAGTACGTGGTGAATTATTCACGATAAACCTTAGTGTAATAAGCAGTACATGGGGACGCATCACGTCTTTATTATTACGCTGTGAGCAAAACCCAACTTTGATAGACCAGCGATCCGAGGATGTACATGGGGTGGAGTGGGGGCCAAAAAGAACTTTTGAGACACATTGATTTTCTTCTGTATAATAAAAAACGGGGCACGTTTTGGGAGTTTATGGCTCCTAAATGAAAGTCAGTGACCCAGAATAGGTCCCATTAGACGGCCAATACAATATGTATTTCCATTTTTGACTCAGAGTCAACTAGCTGATATACCCGGCGTTGCCCGGGATGTTACGGGGGGGGGGGGCGTAGGTCAGAGGGGGTGGCGGGGGGTAGTTGAAAGGTGGTAGTTATAGGGTGTCTGAGCAGGGGGTGGGTAAGAGGGGGTGTGAGTTGTGTGTGTTAGAGGGGGTTGGGAGGGGAGTCTGATAGGTGGGATGGGGTGAGTGAAGGTGTGCAACTAAGGAGGGGTAGGTAAGAGGGGTGGGGTAGGTGGGAGGGCGAGAGGTGGGTTGTAGGGGTAGGTGGGTGTGGGACAGGCGGCTCGTTGAGGGTGGGGGGGTGACAGGTGGCAGGCGGAGAGGCAGGAAAGGTGGTGTACAGGTGGGTAAAAGGTGAGAGGGTCGGGGGGGGTGGGGGGATTGTGGCGGCAGGCGTCGAGAGGTGAGAGTTCCAGATGTAGGAGTGGTAGTTATGCGGCGATCCCAAAGGTTATCTGTTGTGCGGGTGATAGGCGATAGACGTTGATCCGGGAGAGCTGTGAAAGTAGTTGAAATAGGGTGAGTGGGTAAGTGGGTGAGTGTGCATGGGGGACACATACATATGTTTCATTATACTGGAGGGGTTGAGAGAGGGAGAGGCGTATGGGTGGTGGCCATTATTGCGGAAGGGTGAGAGGGGGTGGGTGGCGGTAAAGGGCGTGCGCAGGAGGCATTATTGGGGCCGGGGGGAGTGGAGGTTGCACAGCGGGCCGGGGGGGGGGGAGCGGATGGTGCACGGGGGAGCGGAGGGTGCACGGCGGGCCGGGGGGGGGATGAGCGGATGGTGCACGGGGGAGCGGAGGGTGCACGGCGAGCCGGGGACCCCTCCGGACTAACTGCAGCACAAATTATCTCTGTCCCCCATGCCTAAAGATATTGTTATTTATTTGCTTCAGTGAAAAGGGAATAAAACAACATCTGTGTATTGCGGACTCAGCGGACCCCAGACACTCATACCTCCTGAGCCCATCACCCCTGAAGACTCCACATACCCCATGTGTTGCACCTGTATGTAGAAATTAATCTGTATTGGAAAATATTTACACAAAATGGCTGCTGTGAGAATCTCCTCACTAACTGTCATTTAAAGGCTAAAGATATTGTTATTTATTTGCTTCAGTGAAGCCGGGGGGGGGAGGGGGGTTGAGCGGAGGGTGCACGGCAGGCCGGGGGGAAGGGGGGGAAGGTGCATGGCGGCCCCGAAGGGGGGGATTGGGATTTGTGAGGGGTATACAGCGGTGGCGTGGATGGGTAAGAGGGGGGTGGACAGCAGAGGCGGTTATGTTGATGGTGTGTGATGTTGAAGGGGGTAGAGAGGTGAGAGAGGGTTTAAAAGTGAGGTATGTGATGATTGAGGAGGTGGAGCGGTAGTAAAGCGCGCAGGGAGAGACAGGGTTGGAAAGTGGGTTAGACTTACCAAGGTCGGTGGGTGACTCTGCAGGGGTGATCCCAGGGGGGTAGGGCGAGTCCGCAGGGAGAGAGTCTCAGAGGCTATGCTGAGGGCTCAGTTTAGGCTTCAGAGTCTCGGGTGGCAGTCTCAGGGGGTATGGGGAGTCTGCAGGGGGAGACTCTGTGGCAGTCAGTATGTGTGTGTGTCACAGTGGAGTAGGTGTGTCCGTGATGTCAGCGTACCTCTTGGCCAATGAGACCCGTGGGGGAGGCGGGCGGACCGAGGGACCAATGAGATTCCCCACATCTACTAACAATCAAGCACATTTGATATATATATATATATATAGAGGGTACAGAGAAGTGTAAAGTACAAAAGAACTCACTTAGCGGCACACCACCCATATAAAAGAGCATTTAATGCATACATTAAAACACGTATCACTGTATTGGTATATAAACCGTAATTAAAAAGGTGAGCAGTGGGATGGGAGGTAAGGGGAGCCAACAAAAATCTCAATTAGCTCCGAGTCTAAATGTTACTAATGAGTCAAGGAGAGAGAAGTTATCCCCTACATGGGGATGTAAGCTCCCCACCTGACTTTGAGAAACGTCTTCGTGCAGACTCTCCTTCTTTCATGGTCACCCAACACAAGTGCCTCTCAGATAGTGCCACCTGTTTGGCTCACTGGGGCAGCAATGTAAGGTCACAAAAGGACACTGCACTTGTCCCATTTACCTCCTTGGTGGCCTTTCAATGTGACAGGGCAGCTGGCGTCTTCCACAGACCAGATCTTCACCTGAGCATCCATCCCTCCGCTCAGGACCACCATGCCCGAGGGGCAAAACGTGCAGACGTTGACGTCGAAGACGTGGCCTCCCAAAACTCTCTGCGGGAGGGAAACACCGGCCCCGGTAAGCACGGCAGCCAAAAAAAGACATCAGGAGGTACAATGGGAATACAAGAGCGACAACCATGCCAACTTCCTAAATCACTTTGAAAATACTGCTGCTGGATCCGGTGGGTAAGACTGAGGCCAATGTATCATTCTTTAAAAACAGGGGGGGGCACAAACGTATTGAGCTGCGCCCCCTTGCCCGGAAGCTGCAGCGTTCGCACCCACCTTCTCCGACGACTCGGCTTCAAATGACGGCGCGGGTCATGTGACGTCATGTCACGTGACCCCGCAGCATCATTTGACGCGCGTTGCCATGGCGACGTGTCACCGAAGACCCGGCAGAGCACAGGTAAGGGAGTCACAGAGGCGTCACCCATTAAAATGCCGTGGGGAAGAGCGTGGGGTCTCTGTAACCGCCCGCGCCCCTCCTAGAAATTCTCCCGCACCCCCCCGGGGGGGCACACCCCCCAGTTTGCGCCCCGCTGCTTTAAAAACACCATAAGAAATTGGTATACCTTTATAAAAAATACTATATAAGGTTTCTGACCGGGCGCTCCTGAGATGGGTCGTAAAAGGGTTTAATATATATATATATCAATATGTTGCCATGTTACCTCCTGTGCATTCCCAGTGAGTGCTATATAAAAGCTAGTGACTGCTATAGTGACTGCTGTATAAAGGTTGCAAGACAACAGCCTCAAACAGGTGGAGGGGACGCTCATCTGACAGTGCCCAATTGTATGCACACTAATCCTTTAAACAATAATAATATAATGAGACAATACCAACGCCCAAAGAAATGGGAGATGGGGAGTATAATGCTAGCATTGTGAGCTATAAATCATCAGTGATGTACCTGATGAAAGGTCCATATGGGACCTGAAACGTTGTAGTTACTCTGTTCTTGGCTGTCACATTAAATGGAGAACCTCATTATGAACGTGTGAGTAGAGCTCTAATTCGTATCTGTCCTAGAGGAGACCTGCACTCTGAAGAAATTGTTTGTCTGTGTTGTGTTGGCTGCACAAGCCGGATTCTCCTCGCCTGAGCCTGTTTCCCCGCACTCTGGAATTATAATGATCAGTGATACACACTGCGTCAGAATATACAAAAGACGGTATTTCTAGGAGTAATGAGAGCCTGATCAAAATATAAGCAAACACAATTCTCTTAATAGCAGAATTCAAATAAAATGATCTGGGGTTTAAATAAAATTCTGTCCAAAAAGGCAGCTCCTTAGTGATCTGACCTCACTGACAGCAGCTGGTAGCAATGTGTGGCTCAGGCTGCGCTTATACTGCCGCCGACGCGACCGATGACGTCACCCGTCGCTGTCGCGATAGTTGCATTTAAAGTTTTGGCGACGTCGCTGGCTACAAGGTCAGTGACGTCAGAAAGGAGGAAGGCAGAGGGACCGAGAAGCTCTCTGATTGGCCGCAAGGGGAGACCGTCGCTGAAAAAAATCCAATAACAGCGACTACCAGATTTTTGGTAGCGCTGTCGCTTGGTCGCGTGCACTATAAGCGCCGATGACGGCGACAATGCATTTGTTTTTGACGCGACGCCACGTCGCTGTCACTAAAAGCGCAGCTTTATTGAGTATACATTAAACCAGTGATTTTCACCTGGGGTTCCGCGGCCGGCGGGGGGTGGGAGAGGGGAGCTGGGACACCTATCCCAGCCAGCGTGGCGGAACCCCACGTAGCAGTGACCCGGAACCTCCCCAGCTGAGCAGCAGCTGCCCGGTCACTGTGATCCTTCCTCTCGGCGCCGGAAGTCGTGTCCAACTTCCACCTGACAGGAGGGGGGAGCTGCAGACAGGCGCCGAACCGCAGGCCGCCCCCTGCCATCGAGCAGCGCTGCTATGAATAGCACGGCCCCAGGCAAGCACACCCTGAGCAGTGCCGGGAGGGGGGAGCCCTCACAGGCCAGGGGACCTCTGCATTAGCTCACTGCATTAATAACTAGGATTTAATGGTGTAAATTGAAGCGATTCGTGGGTGGCCTTTAAAACCAAAAAAGACATACATATATTTAAATACTTCTTGGAAGTTGCCTTGGAAGTGAGTGTGTGCGCGCGAGAGGGGTGGGAGAGGGGGGTAGAAGGTACGGTGAGGGTAATAGGAGAAGAGAAAGAGGAGTGTAGGGGGTGAGAGCGTGAGGGACGGGTTGGGGGGGGGGGGGGGAGAGGATTGGGGTTCCCTGGATCTCACAGTCTAAATTCTAGAAATATGTAACGATGGTAAGCTACACGGGCTAAATACGTTGCTATTAATACTCTTTAACAGTGCGGTTATACTCTAACCTCCCTAATGTCACCGGATACTAGGCTCTCCTTATTTCTGCGTGTATATATCCCATGTACAGGGAGTTGGAGATTTAAGGAGATCTCCGTATATTAAAGTAGAGATATATGCGTTAATGGTCACTACAAATTTCAAAACCACCCTCACCGCTCTTTAATTCAGATCTCCTAGTCTGTGTCCTGCTATATGGGATATTTTGGGTTGGGGGAAAATCCCTATCATTAGTCTGTCAACTTACCAGAACTCCCTCCTACTGTCTCTATGTTCCCCTACCTACCAATTAGATTGTAAGCTCCTCGGTGCAGGGACCCCTCTTCCTTAATGTTACGTTTATGTCTGAAGCACTTATTACCATGACCTGTTATTTATATTATTTGTTCTTTATATGATTACAACATGTATTACTACTGTGAAGCGCTATGTACATTTATGGCGCTATATAAATAAAGACATACAATACAATACAATTTTCCATATATACAAAATGTCCACATTTCAGAATCGTCTTAACCTCCCCCACATTCAAATCTCCTGCGCGGAGCCCTACCATGCAGGACATTTGGGATAAAGGAAGTCCCCATGTTAAAATCCTATAAATTAGTAGTGCGATATGGGTAAAGGTACGATGTCTAAACATATAGATCTTGAAACGTGCGCCTGTCACACCGGCATGGAGCGGGGAGCACTCGTACGGCTGCCTGGAGTATAGACAGACGCCGTATTATTAGCAACTTGTTTAGCCTCTGTCGCTACTTTGGTTACATCTTTGAAACTATTTGTATAGTGAATTCTCAGTAGTCCGTTTATAGTTTGGCATCTGTCATTGTGCAAACTTGTTGCAATGAGCCAGACATTGCTACCAGCACAGTGAGGTCAGATCACTGAAAGCTGCAGTTCAGTCAATATCCTGCATGTGTGTTTTTTTTAATAAATCAGTTCTGTAGTAAGAAAAAATACTTTTAGCATTTTCTGTTTTTAAAAAAACAACAACTTTGAAAGCCCAATTTTCTTGTATTCTATTTTTAAAAGCATGCTTGTTCCTATAGCAACCATTTACATTCCCCATATTTAAAGATGTCGCCAAACTTCGCCGATCAATAGACGGAGAACGAATTGACCGGCAGCTATGCAGTTCTTTAGGTAAGCAGAGATTGCCCACATGAAACTATTGAAGTAAAAAAAAAAAAACCTAAAAAAAACTGCAGCTTTAACGCTGCAGTTCAAGCTGGTTTTTTCCCCCATTCAATATGTGCATCGATACAATCTGCACACTGACACGTGATTAGCTAAGATGCAGATCGATCCGATCTCATGTAATCGATCGCTGAAATTCAGCTGGGGGTTCACTAAATGCATCTTGGGTAATCTTCTGCTGCACTGACAGCCAAGTGCTGTGAGGAAGATCATGTGACCAGGCAGGCACTGGATTCAATTGGTTCACTGTTAGAGAGGGCAGAGCTCAAAAAGGTGATGCTGTTTCAGAAGGGGACGTGACTTTGTATATGGTTGCTACAGGAGCAAAAATGCCTGTTACATTAGAATACATTAAAATGTCTTTAAAATTGTTTATTGTTTTTAAATACTGCAAGTATTTTCTCATAGTACAGTATTGATTTAAAAAAAAAATAAACACTCCACATGTAGGCTATTGCTTGAACTGCAGCTTTTTACAGAGCTGCCTTTTGAATAGGATTTTATTTAAACCGGGGATCATTAACATTAATATTTCTACTATTAAAATAATTTTATTTGGACCAATTTGGCCGAATTTCAGATGACAAAATTAACACAGACAAAGCTGAAGCCCGAAACCTCTCCTTTCCAGAACCGACCTGGAAAAATGCTCCAATCCAACTACAAATATAGATGGAACTCCTCCCATATAAAGTATCTTGGAGTTAAAATAACAAATTAATACAACTCTCTATACCAGGCAATTAACCCCCCTGTTATTTAACCAAATCAAAAAGGATTTAGAATCCTGGAATAAACTCCAAATGTCCTGGTTTGGTAGGATCATTTCAACCAAAATGAACATCCCCCCTAGACTCCTAGATTTTTTTCCAGACACTCCCTAGAGATATTCCCATGTCTGAGCTTAAAAATATCCAAGCCCAGATATTCCAAATTATATGAATAACCGAAAACCAAGAGTCCCAAGGTCGATGTTATCACCCAAGTTGGATGGGGGATTGGGGGTCCCGGACGTGATTAAATACTACCAGGCAGCCCAATTACGCCAAGCGGTGACTTGGAACAAGAAACCCGGCCACGTCATGTTGGCTCGAGATAGAATCCCATTATGCGGCACCTTTGCCCCTATCGGCGATTCTGTGGATTCGGAGCGATAAGGAGAAAGGGTCTAGGAAATACGATCTGGGAGCAATGGAGGTGTATGTGGAGCATTTGGCTTAGAAACAAAGGGAAATACGTCCTGTCGACCACCCAGTCTCAACTTGCCCCCATCTTTGATAACCCGGATTTTCCACCTGGGTGTTCTCAGAGACAATTTCAAGACCTCAATATTAGAAGGGTAGCAGACTTGCTGAAGAAAGAGGAAATTCGGTCCTTCCAGGAGCTCCAAGATAAATTTCAAGTACAAGACCTCAACCCGTTTAAATTCCTTCAAATTAGGCACTTTCTTATAGCGCTCTCCCAAAATGCTAAATTTCCCAAACCGACCAAATTTGAGTCCCTCTGCATCAATGGTTCTTACCAGAAGGGATTGATCTCAGAGATCTATAGGGGCTAGAGTCAACATTGGAGAACCCAAGCCACGGATATATGCAAAAGTGGTGTGCAGACCTCAATCTACAGCTAGATATGAATGATTGGAAGGACATCTGGGAGGAAGCCTCCAAGACCTCAATTTGCACGATCACAAAAGAAAATATTTACAAAATTCTATTCCAGTGGTTCCTAACCCCGAGTAAACTGAGCCAGATCTTCCCCGGCACGCCAGATCTGTGCTGGAGGGGATGTGGTCAAAGAGGAGACATGGCCCACATTTGGTGACATGCCAGAGATCCAGGGGTTCTGGTCTAAGATCCAGAAAGTACTCTGTGAAACCTCGGGGTTGGAAATTCCCCTGGGACCCTGTGACCTTTCTATTGGGAAAACAAGTTGATGGTCTTCCTGCTCCCCTAACTAAACTTATCTCAGCCATCCCAACTGCTGCAAGGTGCTCTATTGCAGCCGCTTGGAAGCAGATAAAAGCTCCCTCAAAAAATACGGTCACTAGTAGAATTACCACGGTTATGACCATGGAAAAACTTACGGCCATGCTCACACAGAAAATCCCCCAGTTCTACAACACCTGGGGGCCATGGCTAGACCGCAGAGGCCCAACTCTCCCATAAACAAGCACTCGAACCAGTTGCCCCTCCAGCAGGAAAAGGTTGAGAAGGAGTCGGCCATATCACCCCCCCCCCTCGACCTCTCCCCTCCCCCAGACCTTTCCCTCCCCTCCTCTGTTTGTCAACCACACTGCCCCCGCACGTCCCCCCGCACGTCCCCCGTCCCCCCAACAAAAAACGAAAATGCTTTATTGGATTCAATGACTGTACTCTATATGTTATGCGCATACGAACATGATGGATCTGTATAGTTTCCTTGTATGTTTCCAATAAAGGAAAAAGATTGGAAAAAAAACAAATGTTATTTGCTTAGATTTTGATCAACCTCCAAACCAATTGCTTCCATAGTCAACTCTATCCTGTCTGCAGGCCATATCCCTAAGACCTAGAAAGCTGCCAGAGTTGTCCCAATCTTCAAAAGTGGGGACAAAAACACTGTCTCAAACTACAGACCAATCTCCCTTCTCCCAATCCTATCCAAAGTCATGGAAAAATGTGTCCACTCCCTATTAAGCGATTACTATAACAAGACAAATTTCCCTAGCCAATTCCAATCTGGCTTTCGCCCCAAACACTCCACCGTAACTACCCTGCTAAAAGTTTGCAATGAAATCCTGTGTGGAATGGAACGGGTCAACTCACTGGTGCAGTATTCCTAGATTTTGCAAAGGCTTTTTGACACAGTTGATCATGCTATCCTGCTTAGAAACTCCAGAGCTCTGGAATAGGAAGCATGCTTTAAACTGGTTTCAGTCCTACCTATCAGGTAGATCCCAACATGTGTCCATCTCTGGCTCTAACTCTAACCCCCTGGATATCACCTGTGGCGTCCCGCAAGGCTCTGTTCTGGGCCCTACTCTTCTCAGTGTTCATTAATGATCTTCCCACAGCTTGTCAGGAAGCCTCAATACACATGTATGCAGATGACACAATCCTATCTGCACACAGCCATAGCCTCTCTGACCTTCAACACATACTTCAGTCTGACTTTTTCAGACTCGAAAACTGGATTTCCCAAAACAAACTGTTTTTAAACACTGACAAGACTGTAACAATGGTGTTTGGGACCAATACTACATTTTTAAAGCTTCCAGCGACTGAGCTCCAGATTAGAACCAACACTAACACCACCCTAACTCCTGTTACTAGTTTTAAATACCTGGGCATATGGTTTGACTCCCACTTAACATTTGGGATGCACATTGATACCCTGACAACCAAGACCTATGCCAAACTATGGGTACTTTACAGGAACAAATCCTCCCTAAGTCTCCTGGTCAGAAAACGTATCGCACAGCAGATGCTAATGCCAATTATTGACTATGGAGGCATAGTATATGGCTCAGCACCTCAAACCACCTTAGCAAACTTAACACCCTCTACAATTCAATTTGTCGTTTTGTTCTCCAATGCAACTATAACACACATCACTGTGAAATGCTCAAAGAACTAGATTGGTCATCACTCGAGTCTAGGCGCAAAGTTCACCTTTC
>NC_134485.1:419039780-419102784 GCF_040206685.1 Ascaphus truei | reverse complement strand
TGAACACAACCAGTAACCTATTATTAAAAAGTTCATAGATGGTCCTGCTGCCGCTGACCCCAGAGGAATGGGATTTCTCCTCCTCCGTTAAATCGGGTAGAACGACAAAAACAAAGAGGAAGCGCATGCACGATTAGAATAGTCCTGTATTAACATACAATAACCCTCATTTTGTCACTTGCATGTCTAAAAGGATCAAACGGATCCCGCTTCTCACCACACAGACCAGATCACGGCGAAGAGTCTGCATCTTCAATGAAGGAAGACGGAGGACTTGGTCAAAACCGGCTGGTAGGAACTCCCACATCCTGGGAATGTTCCTATAATAAAGGACCCAACCCCCTACTAGCACACCACGAAAAATAGGTCCTCCATACACCATAATAAACTTCAAGGAGGCTTCTACCATGATTGCAGCATCCGGTGGATAACCTGGTGAGAGAGACCAGACTTCCATCAATGTCAGGAAAGGTGTGTTCGGGTGCAGGGCTGGAGCCTGTGACAGCAGATCGTCTATGGAAGAAAAGCTCCATGGTCGGACTGACATTGTCACAAAGTCTGCAAACCAAGTCCTCTTCTGCCAATAGGAGCCATCAGAATTACCTCTGCTGCTTTTACTCTACAATGAACGCTCTCCTGCATGATGTCCACTGAGATATTACACACATACATACATATACATATATATATGCAAATACAACTGTATGCTCATCTGCATGTCTTAGGCAGGTCTGCAACCCCGCCTTTCCCCATTATCACCCAGCATACAGCACTTCCACTGCAGCAAGGGATTCTGGGAAATGACATGCAAATGAGCACACAGTGTCACTTTTTGCCTCAAAAACCATTTTTAACATGGTTCTCTATAGGCTTAAGCTTGCTGCATGGTCACAGCTTTGAGCACGTTAAAAATGGTTTTTGAGGCAAAAAGTGACACTGTGTGCTCATTTCCATGTCATTTCCCAGAATCCCTTGCTGCAGTGGAAGTGCTGTATGCTGGGTGATAATGGGGAAAGGCGGGGTTGCAGACCTGCCTAAGACATGCAGATGAGCATACAGTTGTATTTGCATATTTGCTTTCCTGTGGAGGGTTTTTGTCACTTTTTTTACTCGCCATAACTTAACTCAGTATTATATATATATATACACACACACACACGTTTAAATCTGGGGTACTCAAAAGATTGAAAAAAAGAGAAGTACTTATCTGTCTGGGATGTCAGTAGATGAGAAAAAGAAAAAAAGGGCGCAAAACCCATAGTGTAATATGCAAAGTTTAATGCTAAAAAATACAGTTAAAAACACTTACACGATGTAAGTAGATAGGAGGCACATCAGTAATGGTTGATCCGTAACTTCAGCATAAGCCGGGATAGCCTCAGTATCCTTGTCTCTAGCGTGGAGAGAGCCTCAGTCATAAACACCCCCCTCCTGGGTTCGGCGTTATTCCACTTCTGCGTCACGTGCGCTCGTGACGTCACCGCGTGTCCTCGCGCCGTCACTTTAGGGGTTGGGCCTAGGGTTGGTATGCTTCCTCCAGCAGTCTGACAAGAGCAGACTCAGGTTCCTCCGGTTCTGCTACGTAATTCAGCAGCCTTAGTAGATAGAGCCCTACGCGTTTCGAGAAGCAGGTTCTCTTCGTCAGGGTCTCTGTATCTACAAGGCTGCTGATCCATCTATTTATTGGCAATTCAACAGACCATCAGCCAATTAGTACATTTAACCAATCAATCCTTAATAGCTGTTGTGAACATCTAGAGTGTAATGAATCCATATGGCCAGTAGATGTCACTGGTATATAGAATATGATTAAGTGTATAGAATAATAAAAACCCATAGATACAATTATAATCAAAAGATAAAAATAAAAAGGATTCTAGATTATAAGACATTAATAATAAATTGATATTTAAATAGTTTTGCAATTTGAGTAATTAATAAATCTCTTTTAAAATCAATAAGAAATTTAGCAATCTATTAAGAATAATGAGTTTTAAATTGATCCAAACTAGAAAATTATTATAAGTTGATAATAATAATAATTATAATTACTAGTACTCTTGGATCTAACAGCTATAAAGTTTACATTCATAATTAAAACACACATTGGGCAGAAGTGAACATCATCAGAAAACATATTAAAAATAACCCTATCAAGAGATTTGAAACATATTTAGAAACATATTTATAAAAAGGCTGCCAGATCTATATCCTCATGTAGGCCCTTAGGCGACATTGTACCCGGCTCATGTATCCAGTATGTCTCCCTTTGTCTGAGTAACATTATTCTATCACCCCATAGTCACTATTTATAACATGTTCTATCCCTACAATCTTTAACCCTTTGGGGTCTTTGTTATGTCTAATACTATAATGCCTTGAAACACTGTGGGTCATCACTCCTTTGAGTATATTCCCACGGTGTTCCAGGAAGCGCTCTTTAAGGCTCCTTTTAGTCCTACCTATATACTGAAGGCCACACTCACATTCTAAAAGGTATACCACATCATTTGTATTACAGTTTATCAAACTTTTCATGTCATATGTGGTGGTGGAATCCTTTGCCTTAAATGTGGTAGCCCCATTAGATATATGACTACACGTGATACATCTACCTCCACATCTAACATTCCCTATGACTGGTTTCAATGCTTGATTACGATTTCCATCACGACAGGTTTTGGGAATTTTAGATGGTGCTATTTCATTTTTGAGTGTTTTGGCACGTCTATATATTATCTTTGGCCTATCAGTAAGTATGGGTGCTAATATGGGGTCACATTGAAGGATATTCCAATGTTTCCCCATAATTTGGCTTATCTTTTTAGATGCTGAATTATATTTAGTGATAAATAACACATTATCATTAATATTCATATCCCTATCTTTTTTGTTTTCCAGTGTATTAACCCTATCTGTAGCCAAAGCTTTATCTAATGCCCTATCAATATGTCTCTCCTGATGGCCTTTATTTAATAATTTAATTTTAAGTGCTGCAGATTGGCTAATAAAATCCTCATCCTTACTACAGTTTCGTCTTATTCTTAAAAACTGGCTATATGCTATATTAGAGATACATCTCGGATGGTGATTGCTAGCTGCGTCTAGATATTTATTAGTCTACTTCTTAATAATGAGTTTTAGTTGTTATTACATTAGTATCGCTGCTAGATATAGCCAGATCTAAAAAAAGCGATATTAGTAGGACTATATTCATAAGTGAATTTAAGATTAAAGGGGTTAAAATTAATATAATCTATAAACTTTTTTAACTGTTTCACTACCATTCCATATAATTAAAATATCATCTATAAAACGTTTAAAAAATATAAAATTAGCTAAAAATGGATTATTGTTCCAGATGTAAAATGACTCCAAACAACCCATCATTACATTTGCAAAACTTGGGGCAAAAGTAGTCCCCATGGCCGTACCCTTCTTTTGTAGAAAAAAAGTCATCCTGAAATTTAAAATAATTACGTGTCAGTAGATGAACCAGGAATATCTGACCAGTTCAGGAAAATATCCAACGTGCAAGAAGCCGCAGCCCTCGCCAAATACTTAAAAAGTTATAAATTTGCGATGTTGAGGCTACATGGATCTTGTATGATGGGTTTCATCATATACAGTACTTGACAAAGAGCAATGTAGGCTCGAAACATAGCCGATTTGAACCTTTCTAGTATTGGATGCATTCAAATGTATAGCTTAAGAATTTGGTGGATAAAATAATGGGATACGCTTTTTAGACTTATTTGGCTATAATGTATATTTATATTAGCACACTGACATACCCCTCATAGCCTGCAGGCTTCTGGTGCCACATTGTTTGTCGAGGTAGGTTACCCTTGTTGCATTGTCCGACTAGATTCTCAAAAGCTTGTCCTATAACAAGCAAGACAATTGTCTAAGGGCACACAACATTTCTGATCTGCAGCATGTTTATGGGAGGAAACTTTTCCTTTGGCAGCCATCGACCTTGATTGTATGTATTGCCACATGGTTCTCCCTAGCCCAATATGCTGCCGTCCGTTGTGAGAATTAGCTACTGAGGTATTCTCAGTTCCCTTCCTCTTAATAGGTTATCTAACCACCTCATCAGTTGCTGTGTTTTGACAACTCCGATCCTATTGTTCTGCGATAGAACCACATTACACCACACCCATGGCTGACCGTAACTCCCCATTAGACTTGTACAGTCCTTGCGTTATGGGGAAAACCTCCTTCCCCCTCACTGGTGGTGTCCCTGCTATGGAAACTCTCCTTGGCCTCAGTGCTGTCCGACCCGGAAGTAAGGGGATCCTCCTCTAGACACTAGCCCCCCATGTCATATCTCAGACCTGCAGTCCGTTCCCCCAGCTTCAGGCTACGTAAGTTGTGGATTCGAGGAGATGGTCCAGGCACGGTAGCTCAGAACAAAAGATGCCTTCTGCGGCTTCCACAAACAGGTAGGCGCACAAGAGACCTAAATATCCATCTTCCCAACCCATGGTAGGACAAACAAGTCAGGAGAACACACAAGAGACCTAAATATCCATCTTCCCAACCCATGGTAGGACAAACAAGTCAGGAGAACACACAAGAGACCTAAATATCCATCTTCCCAACCCATGGTAGGACAAACAAGTCAGGAGAACACACAAGAGACCTAAATATCCATCTTCCCAATCAGGAGAACACACAAGAGACTAAATATCCATCTTCCCAACCCATGGTAGGACAAACAAGTCAGGAGAACACACAAGAGACCTAAATATCCATCTTCCCAACCCATGGTAGGACAAACAAGTCAGGAGAACACACGCACTGAGGCGTGCTACCGGTGGCTTGCAATCAACGTGTTGGAGACCCCTGATCTAAGCCGTATTATCAACGGGTTGGCAAGTCAGTCGCAGGCAGTGCACCCACAAAAGGCTTGGCGGGCACCATACCACATTGGGGGCCCCTGATGTAGAGTATCTAAATATTAAATTTTCCCCCCAGTCAGTGCAGGCTAGTTGCCAACTGTAGTCATTTTTGGAAAGCTCCAGTCAAAAAAAATCTTGGGCGGGAAGGAAAGATGGTTCTGTTGTCTAAGTAGACTTTAGCCTTATGGAAGTCATATCTAGTATCACTTTATATTGCAGCTGGGTTATTTTCAGCAGGGATTATTTCTCCAGGAACTAGTAATACTCCTTCAGTGCAATAAAACAATGGCCTTTGTTGTTATATATCTCTTGCCTTCCCCTTGTTTATTTGCTTTGGTTCACCAATACCTTCGATGGCTTACATGGATCTACCCTCCTACAACAATCTCTGCTACTTCACAGTTTGGTTCTGGCACTAAGGAAGGGCAGGGAGTTCCTGATCTGCCAGAACACACAGTAACCACCTGCAACTCCGCCACATCTCACACATCTGTTATTGTATACATTCTTATGTATTGTTCATCACCGTTACAAGCCATACAAAGCGACAACCTTCCTACTGCGCATTAATCTCACCGGGATAAAATAATGGAATACACTTTTTAGACTCATTTGGTTCTAATGTATATGTATATTTATATAATAACATGTAGATATTGTACTGCCCACTTGTAATACACAATGCACATTTACTTATAGCAAGTATATACTGTACTGCCCACTTGATATAAGTAAAATGTGCATTATGTATTACAAGTATATACTGTACTGCCCTCTTGTAATATATTATGACTATAACTAACGTACACTTACTTTAGTATTTTAAGTAGGCAGCACAGCACATTATATCTTATACTATATTAGTGAAAGCACTGTATGTTTGCCTGCCTGCCTGCCTGCATGCATGCCTGCCTGCTGGATGTCCGGTGTCAGGTGTCCCTAGCGGCAATCTCATTGGTCCCTTGGCCGCCCGCCCCCCGCACACCTCTCATTGGCCCTCACACACTCACACCACCCCCTTGGCCCGCCCCCCACACCTCTCATTGGCCTGAGGCGGAGTGACGGGCCAAAGGTCCAAAAAAATAAATAAAACACCACACACACACACACACCTCTCTCCCCTCTCCCCTCTCCAAATCACCTTTTCCCCCCTCCCCAGCGGCATCACCTCTTCCCCCTCCCCCAGCGCATCACCTCTTCCCCCTCCCCAGCGGCATCACCTCTTCCCCCTCCCCAGCGGCATCACCTCTTCCCCCTCCCCAGCGGCATCACCTCTTCCCCCTCCCCAGCGGCATCACCTCTTCCCCCTCCCCAGCGGCATCACCTCTTCCCCCTCCCCAGCGGCATCACCTCTCCCCGCTCCAATCACCTCTCCCCCGCTCCAAATCACCTCTCCCCGCTCCAAATCACCTCTCCCCCTCCACCGCCTCCAAATCACCTCGCTTCCCGCAGCTGCCACGCGGCGCGTAAGATGGCGGACCCCCCTTCCTCCCTCGCGGCGCCGAGTCAGACGGTGGCGGCGCCCGGAAGTACAGGTAGGTGTCGCTCCCCACCTCCGGCGCCAAACGGAACTGAGAAAGGGCGCATCAACTGAGGTGTGTGTGTGTGTGTGTGTGTGTGTGTGTTGTGTGTGTCACTGTCCACTGCCCCCCCCCTCCTATCCACTTGCCCCCCCCTCCTGTCCACTGCCCCCCCTCCTGTCCACTGCGTCCCCCTCCTGTCCACTGCGTCCCCCTCCTGTCCACTGCGTCCCCCCTCCTGTCCCCCCTCCTGTCCACTGCCCCCCCCTCCTGTCCACTGCCCCCCCCTCCTGTCCACTGCCCCCCCTCCTGTCCACTGCCCCCCCCTCCTGTCCACTGCCCCCCCTCCTGTCCACTGCCCCCCCTCCTGTCCACTGCCACCCCCTCCTGTCCACTGCCCCCCCCTCCTGTCCACTGCCCCCCCCCTCCTGTCCACTGCCCCCCCCTCCTGTCCACTGCCCCCCCCCCCTCCTGTCCACTGCCCCCCCCCTCCTGTCCACTGCCCCCCCCTCCTGTCCACTGCCCCCCCCCTCCTGTCCACTGCCCCCCCCCTCCTGTCCACTGCCCCCCCCCTCCTGTCCACGCCCCCCCCCCCTCCTGTCCACTGCCCCCTCCCCTCCTGTCCACTGCCCCCCCCCTCCTGTCCACTGCCCCCCCCCCTCCCTGTCCACTGCCCCCCCCCCTCTGTCCACTGCCCCCCCCCTCCTGTCCACTGCCCCCCCTCCTGTCCACTGCCCCCCCCTCCTCCTGTCCACTGCCCCCCCCTCCTCCTGTCCACTGCCCCCCCCCTCTCCTGTCCACTGCCCCCCCCCTCCTGTCCACTGCCCCCCCCCTCCTGTCCACTGCCCCCCCCTCCTGTCCACTGCCCCCCCCCTCCTGTCCACTGCCCCCCCCCTCCTCCTGTCCACTGCCCCCCCCTCCTCCTGTCCACTGCCCCCCCCCTCCTGTCCACTGCCCCCCCCCTCCTGTCCACTGCCCCCTCCCTCCTGTCCACTGCCCCCTCCCTCCTGTCCACTGCCCCCCTCCCTCCTGTCCACTGCCCCCCCCCTCCTGTCCACTGCCCCCCCCCTCCTGTCCACTGCCCCCCCCCCTCCTGTCCACTGCCCCCCCCCTCCTGTCCACTGCCCCCCCCCTCCTGTCCACTGCCCCCCCCTCCTGTCCACTGCCCCCCCCTCCTGTCCACTGCCCCCCCCCTCCTGTCCACTGCCCCCCCCCTCCTGTCCACTGCCCCCCCCTCCTGTCCACTGCCCCCCCCCTCCTGTCCACTGCCCCCCCCTCCTGTCCACTGCCCCCCCCCTCCTGTCCACTGCCCCCCCCCCTCCTGTCCACTGCCCCCCCCCCTCCTGTCCACTGCAGGAAATGCAGGGGGAGGAATCCATGCCTTTGAGGCGCCCCCCCCCTCCCTTTGACGCCCCCCCCCTCTCCCTTTGACGCCCCCCCCTCTCCCTTTGACGCCACTCCCTTTGACGCCTCTCCCTTTGACGCCCCCCCCTCCTTTGACGCCCCCCCCCTCCCTTTGACGCCCCCCCCTCCCTTTGACGCCCCCCCCTCCCTTTGACGCCCCCCCCCCCCTCCCTTTGACGCCCCCCCCCTCCCTCCCTTTGACGCCCCCCCCTCCCTCCCTTTGACGCCCCCCCCCTCCCTCCCTTTGACGCCCCCCCCCTCCCTCCCTTTGACGCCCCCCCCTCCCTCCCTTTGACGCCCCTCCTCCCTCCCTTTGACGCACCCCCTCCTCCCTTTGACGCCCCCCTCCCTCCCTTGACGCCCCCCCCCCTCCCTTTGACGCCCCCCCCCCTCCCTTTGACGCCCCCCCCCCTCCCTTTGACGCCCCCCCCCTCCCTTTGACGCCCCCCCCCTCCCTTTGACGCCCCCCCCCCTCCCTTTGACGCCCCCCCCCCCCTCCCTTTGACGCCCCCCCCCCCTCCCTTTGACGCCCCCCCCTCCCTTTGACGCCCCCCCCCCTCCTTTGACGCCCCCCCCCCTCCCTTTGACGCCCCCCCCCCCCTCCCCTCCCTTTGACGCCCCCCCCCCCTTTGACGCCCCCCCCTCCCTTTGACGCCCCCCCTCCCTTTGACGCCCCCCCCCTCCCTTGACGCCCCCCCCCCCTCCCCTCCCTTTGACGCCCCCCCCCCCCTTTGACGCCCCCCCTCCTTTGACGCCCCCCCCTCCCTTTGACGCCCCCCCCCCCCTTTGACGCCCCCCCCCCCTCCCTTGACGCCCCCCCCCCCTCCCTTTGACGCCCCCCCCCCTCTCCTTTGACGCCCCCCCCCCCCTTTGACGCCCCCCCCTCCCTTTGACGCCCCCCCCTCCCTTTGACGCCCCCCCCCCCTCCCTTTGACGCCCCCCCCCCTCCCTTTGATGCCCCCCCCCCCTCCCCTCCCTTTGACGCCCCCCCCCCCTTTGACGCCCCCCCCTCCCTTTGACGCCCCCCCCCCCTCCCTTTGACGCCCCCCCCCCCTCCCTTTGACGCCCCCCCCCCTCCCTTGACGCCCCCCCCCCCTCCCTTTGACGCCCCCCCCCCTCCTTTGACGCCCCCCCCCCCTCCCTTTGACGCCCCCCCCCCCCTCCCTTTGACGCCCCCCCCCCCCTCCTTTGACGCCCCCCCCCCCCTCCCTTTGACGCCCCCCCCCCCCTCCCTTTGACGCCCCCCCCCCCCTCCCTTTGACGCCCCCCCCCCCTCCCTTGACGCCCCCCCCCCCCTCCCTTTGACGCCCCCCCCCCCCTCCCTTTGACGCCCCCCCCCTCCCTTTGACGCCCCCCCCCTCCCTTTGACGCCCCCCCCCTCCCTTTGACGCCCCCCCCCCCCTCCCTTTGACGCCCCCCCCCCCCCTCCCTTTGACGCCCCCCCCCCCCTCCCTTTGACGCCCCCCCCCCCCCTCCCTTTGACGCCCCCCCCCCCTCCCTTTGACGCCCCCCCCCCCCCTCCCTTTGACGCCCCCCCCCCCCTCCCTTTGACGCCCCCCCCCCCCCCTCCCTTTGACGCCCCCCCCCCTCCCTTTGACGCCCCCCCCCCCCCTCCCTTTGACGCCCCCCCCCCCCTCCCTTTGACGCCCCCCCCCCCCTCCCTTTGACGCCCCCCCCCCCCCTCCCTTTGACGCCCCCCCCCCCCCCTCCCTTTGACGCCCCCCCCCCCCCTCCCTTTGACGACGCCCCCCCCCCCCCTCCCTTTGACGACGCCCCCCCCCCCCCTCCCTTTGACGACGCCCCCCCCTCCCTTTGACGACGCCCCCCCCCTCCCTTTGACGACGACCCCCCCCCCTCCCTTTGACGACCCCCCCCCCTCCCTTTGACGACCCCCCCCCCTCCCTTTGACGCCCCCCCCCCCCTCCCTTTGACGCCCCCCCCCCCCCTCCCTTTGACGCCCCCCCCCCCCCTCCCTTTGACGCCCCCCCCCCCTCCCTTTGACGCCCCCCCCCCCTCCCTTTGACGCCCCCCCCCCCCCTCCCTTTGACGCCCCCCCCCCCCCTCCCTTTGACGCCCCCCCCCCCCTCCCTTTGACGCCCCCCCCCCCCTCCCTTTGACGCCCCCCCCCCCCTCCCTTTGACGCCCCCCCCCCCCTCCCTTTGACGCCCCCCCCCCCCCTCCCTTTGACGCCCCCCCCCCCTCCCTTTGACGCCCCCCCCCCCCCTCCCTTTGACGCCCCCCCCCCCTCCCTTGACGCCCCCCCCCCCCTCCCTTTGACGCCCCCCCCCCCCTCCCTTTGACGCCCCCCCCCCCCCTTCCCTTTGACGCCCCCCCCCCCCCTCCCTTTGACGCCCCCCCCCCCCCTCCCTTTGACGCCCCCCCCCCCCCCCTCCCTTTGACGCCCCCCCCCCCCCTCCCTTTGACGCCCCCCCCCCCTCCCTTTGACGCCCCCCCCCCCCTCCCTTTGACGCCCCCCCCCCCCCCCTTTGACGCCCCCCCCCCCCCCCCTCCCTTTGACGCCCCCCCCCCCCCCTCCCTTTGACGCCCCCCCCCCCCTCCTTTGACGCCCCCCCCCCCTCCTTTGACGCCCCCCCCCCCTCCCTTTGACGCCCCCCCCCCCTCCCTTTGACGCCCCCCCCCCCCTCCCTTTGACGCCCCCCCCCCCCTCCCTTTGACGCCCCCCCCCCCTCCCTTTGACGCCCCCCCCCCCTCCCTTTGACGCCCCCCCCCCCTCCCTTTGACGCCCCCCCCCCCCTCCCTTTGACGCCCCCCCCCCCTCCCTTTGACGCCCCCCCCCCCTCCTCCCTTTGACGCCGCCCCCCCCCCCTCCCTTTGACGCCGCCCCCCCCCCCCTCCCTTTGACGCCCCCCCCCCCCCCTCCCTTTGACGCCCCCCCCCCCCCTCCTCCCTTTGACGACCCCCCCCCCCCCCTCACCCTTGACGACGCCCCCCCCCCCCTCCTTGACGACGCCCCCCCCCCCCCCCTTTGACGACGCCCCCCCCCCCCTCCCTTTGACGACGCCCCCCCCCCCTCCCTTTGACGACGCCCCCCCCCCCCTCCCTTTGACGACGCCCCCCCCCCCCTCCCTTTGACGACGCCCCCCCCCCCCTCCCTTTGACGACGCCCCCCCCCCCCTCCCTTTGACGACGCCCCCCCCCCCTCCCTTTGACGACGCCCCCCCCCCCCCTCCCTTTGACGACGCCCCCCCCCCCCCTCCCTTTGACGACGCCCCCCCCCCCCCTCCCTTTGACGACGCCCCCCCCCCCCCTCCCTTTGACGACGCCCCCCTCCCCCTCCCTTTGACGACGCCCCCCCCCCCCTCCCTTTGACGACGCCCCCCCCCCCCCTCCCTTTGACGACGCCCCCCCCCCCCCTCCCTTTGACGACGCCCCCCCCCCCCTCCCTTTGACGACGCCCCCCCCCCCCTCCCTTTGACGACGCCCCCCCCCCCCTCCCTTTGACGACGCCCCCCCCCCCCCTCCCTTTGACGACGCCCCCCCCCCCCTCCCTTTGACGACGCCCCCCCCCCCCCCTCCCTTTGACGACGCCCCCCCCCCCCCTCCCTTTGACGACGCCCCCCCCCCCCTCCCTTTGACGCCCCCCCCCCCTCCCTTTGACGCCCCCCCCCCCTCCCTTTGACGCCCCCCCCCCCCCCCTCCCTTTGACGCCCCCCCCCCCCCCCTCCCTTTGACGCCCCCCCCCCCCTCCCTTTGACGCCCCCCCCCCCCCTCCCTTTGACGCCCCCCCCCCCCTCCCTTTGACGCCCCCCCCCCTCCCTTTGACGCCCCCCCCCCCCTCCCTTTGACGCCCCCCCCCCCCCCTCCCTTTGACGCCCCCCCCCCCCCCCCCTTTGACGCCCCCCCCCCCCCCCCCTCCCTTTGACGCCCCCCCTGCCTTTGACGCCCCCCCCTGCCTTTGACGCCCCGCGCGCACACACTGACTGACTGCCGCACGCACGCACACACTGACTGACGCGCACACAAAGCCTGACTGACGCACGCACACACTGACTGAGGCACACACTGACTGTGTGTGCGTCAGTCAGTCTGTGTGTGTTTGTGTTTCTGCCTCAGACTCACTGACGCGCGAGCAAACACACAGTGACTGACGCACACACGCTACATGAAGCTGTAAAGGAGGGAGGGAGGGGGGGGGACTGGATTGATGTGAATGGGGGACAAACAGAGAGAGGGGGGAGGAGAGAGAGGAACGGGAACATTACATCCCGGGCAACGCCGGGTCTCTCAGCTAGTACAAAATAAAGAGAGATTGTTCCTTTAATATCTTTCATGGTTTTGCTGCCACCCAGGTCTACAAAGCCAGAATCTGAAACAGGCAGCAGGAAATGCTCGTTGGTGTGCAATATAAATCGGCGTTATTTGTATCAGAATGCGTCTCCCCAGGGATCTCAGCTCACTTGGGCCATTAGGTTTTCCAGGTCTGGTCGCCCCTTGAAACGGACTTGGAAGTCGCTCTCAGTGTGCTGGGGAGAGGAAAAAACAACGTCATGTTAGAATAAAAGATATGCAGCATCCTGTCTGCAAACCAATATCACAAGACTGGTGAAAAGGGTGCTTTAAACAAACCAGTGAATAAAAATGTAGGGAAGCTCAACGGATCAGGTGAAAACAAGTACATATACATGGGAAATAAATCCAGTAATGGCAATAATAATAGTTTTTTTCGTGTGTAGCGCAGACACCGCGCTGGATGTAGAATTGGTGCCGGCCCCTGTCCCGCAGAGGCACTGGGAGATAAAGTGATTTGCCAAAGGAGCCGACACCGGGATTTGAACGCAGTGTCATTGTCTTGACTCACTGAGACGCTCCTTCAATCCCCAGTGTCAGCCTCTGTATTTGTACTATCCCTACAGATTACATTGGTGCAGCAGGAAGAAGCTATGTGCGCAATAGATGATTGGTAAGAGAGATCTAATATAGTGTGAAGATTGAGATAATGTGTGTGGCTCAGGCTATATGAAGACAGACTATCATCACCTCCATTTTGGCCTAACCGGCATTTTGAGTGTTTGCTTGTATGAATGCTTATCTGTTTTATTCGTGTATAATCTGTAATGTTTGATTCTGCATAGTATCGCTCCTAGATGTAACTAGCCCTTGTATAATTCCTACGAGTCATGAAAAGAAATAGAATTGCATTCGTAAGAGGTTTTTTCCTTTCATAGATAATTCTGCTGACCTTAGGTTCTGTTATCTGACAGATACAGTAACACACACAGGGCTGAACAGGGTAACTCCTTTATGTCACAAGGTCAAGAGGCCCACATTATGGTAAATTATAGGATAAGAATATAGCGTATGCAGCATATTTATGTATCAATATGTATTTTTGTATAAGTCATCATTTTGTTTTTATCTCTAAGCCAGCCCCCTTAAAGGGCGTATTACTCATTTTGAAATGTATAAAAATGTAATACCAAGCAATATATTTTGGGAGGCATGAGTTCATTTTTGAATTCTCTCTCATGTACCTTGGTGCAGATAAACTCACTTGATACTGTAAACCCTTGACTCATTGATTTTATTTCTACGCTTTCACAATAGTATGTATAATTTAATTTATATTGCGCCATTTATTTACGTAGCGCTTCACAGCAGTAATACACGTGACATAATAATATAACATATAATGGGAATAAGCGCTTCAGCCATGACAGTAACAATTGGAAGGGGGGTCCCTGCCCCGAAGAGCTTACAATCTAAGAATAAGATATTTTTTAAAATAAGGAAAGACATTAGCTCTGAAAACTTGTCATCTGCCTAATTCAGAAGACGCAAACACCCATAATTTAATCTCACCCGAGTCTGGGGCTACCTTAGACCAGGGCTGCTGCTGTCGTACTGCTTGGGGCAGGGGGGCGCAAACTGGGGGGCGTGAGATTTTCAAGGGGGAGGCGCTTACAGAGGCCCTGTGCTCTTTTCCACATTTAAATTAAATGGCAGGGAGCACGCGAGGCCTCTGTAACTCCCCCTTACTAGCTCTCAGCCGGCAAATGGCGACGCACAGGAAGCTCAACTAGTCCCTGCTTCAGCACAGGTGGCTCAATCAGAGGCTCAGTCTTTGCCTGAGCCTCTGATTGAGCCACCTGTGGGTGTCTTATGGCAGGAGACTGCTTAGTCAATTTGGGCCTATATCCCATATAGATTGTGGTATCTTGTGCGGGAAAACCCCAGATCGCAAAACAGGACCTCCCCATTCCAACTTCACGTGAGGATAACTCGCTCCAAACGAGCTCTTTCCAGGACCTGATAAACTGCCCCAATGTTACAGACACAGAGGAAACAGACCCCAGGAAATCCCCAACCCCATAACTAAAGGCTGATGCCCCCCTTTTAGTGTTAAAGGAGACACCCCTCTGTAACCTTAATGTGTTGTGAGAAGGAAACATGTCGGGGAAAAAAAAAACTGCCTTGAAGGGGCAATTCCCCCCAAGGACCAAAAGTGTACTAATGGCTGGGACTGATTGAGCCAGCTGTGCTGAAGCAGGTATCTCCTGAAAACCTCACCTGTTTGGGGGGCTTGAGGACTGGAGTTAAACCTCCCTGCTATAACAAACGACACAATAGTGCTGCTTTATAAAAGGGCACGTGTATATTTGTGCGCGGCTTGGTTCACTTACCTCTTTAACCACGAGCTGCACCGCTTCCGGCTGGTTCATCATAAGAACTTCCATGAGGATGGGAGCCAACGTCGCACTTAATCCACTTACCTAAAAATAATGTATCATGAGGTAAGTAATGCATGTCCATTAGCACAATACACTGAACACTGAATGCATGTCCATTAGCACAATGCAGAACACTGAATGCATGTCCATTAGCACAATGCAGAACACTGAATGCATGTCCATTAGCACAATGCAGAAGACTGAATGCATATCCATTAGCACAACGCAGAACACTGAATGCATGTCCATTAGCACAATGCAGAACACTGAATGCATATCCATTAGCACAATGCAGAACACTGAATGCATATCCATTAGCACAATACACTGAACACTGAATGCATATCCATTAGCACAATGCAGAACACTGAATGCATATCCATTAGCACAATGCAGAACACTGAATGCATGTTCTAGGGTGATAGAATGGGACTATGATGCATTGCTACCAACTGGCAGCAAACAGACCAAAACCACATCTGCTGCTCCAGCACCAAAACATAGGGACTTCCCATGTGTCTGCCCTGCTCGGAGGTTTCCATTGCATCTTAGGAACAGAAGTATTACCAATATCAGGCCTGGCAAAGTAGTGATGAATCCGGTCTCTAAATAGAAGCTTCTGGGAATCCTGTTGCCCCCGATCATCCAAGACAGTCAGTTTGCGGGCACTAAATGAGCTTGGGCTACTCACATTATCACCATCTGGCTCATAACACTATAATCTAAGGGCAAGGCCATGCTAGGCGCGCGCGATTGGGAGGCGCGGCAGTGATGTCGCCGCTCTGTTCGCCCTCATTGGCTGAACCGCTCACGTGAACCGGCCGTCGCACGACAAGATCAAATGATATTATGGCGTGAAAAATCGGCCGTGCCATCGCCCCTGCGCGCTCTATGACCGTCCTAATTGAGGCACCGCCTTTTGTTGGCGTCACGCTAAAAATGGACGTGGTCTAAGGGTGCAGATTACATTCAATGTCACTGCAGCTACATCTATTTATTTACTGCCAGAACCGGTCACTTGTTTATTTTTCTGTTTTCTGTCTACAACATGTATACATTTATTGGTGGGGTGGGAGGGGGGAGGTGAATACAATATCTGAGAAGCTAAAGAGCTCATGTTACAAGTACACAAATAAGATTCTGCCGTTTGGACCCCTAATCACTATGCTGTAAGGCTGCCGTGTATTCAACATCAGACTCGCTGAAACCGGCAACATCTTAGTTAAGAAAATAGGGAGAAGATTTGTTCTGGTTATACGTTTTCTGCTTTTCGAAAGTAATTTACATTCCAACCCCAGCGAGTGCCAAAAATCCCAAGCAGCTGCTGGCTCGGACGCTGCACCTCGCGCAGGCGGCAGGAAGGTAGGCCTCGGGCCTGCGGAGATCTTGGATGCCACTGGCACCAATGAACTTGTGAGCTCTTCAGGATGGGATTCCTTGTTCTAATGTGCAGGGTTGTGTCTCACGCACTTACTGCAACTCTGCAGTGTATTGTAATGTCTCTTCCAGATAATGGTTGAGGTATAAAATCGCTGTGTGCGTGCACATGGATATTGCACATAACCTAGGTACATTCTGGGCAAGAGGTTAACAGAGAAGCTTAATTACTTAAGAATTCATTTTCAGGCCCCGCTGGTCAGAGCGACAATCTTCTCCAAAAAGCATTTAGAGCAGGGGTCTCAAACTCAGTCCTTAAAGGCCAGCTTTTATGGATATCGAATGCTGAGCCACTGATTGAGCCACCTGTGCTGAAGCAGGGATATCCGTAAAAGCCGTCCTGTAGGTGCCCGTTGAGGACTCGGTTTGAGACCCCTGCTTTAGAGTTACGTTTATACCATGATGCAGAAGTTTCTGTTCGCTCTCATCAACAAACAAAAAAATCCTCGAGATAAGGCAGTTAAATATGTTTTTACGGCCACCCCCAGCATCCTCTAACTCCGATATTTGACAGCGTGGAGTGAAAAATGGCAGAGAGAGAAGTAAAACAATATTCAGTAGAGCGATGTGCGCAGTTCCGAAGACAACCAACGCAAAATGTAAGTTTGAGTCAAGTAGCGCAAATCGCCGCTTTAAAACTTGTGTAGAGGGACCCGTAAAGCATTGCCAAGCTCATAGTGTGCAACCCCCACTCCACCTGGATGACTCTTTCGTGGGTGGTTAGGACGGCATCCACAAACATCTTGGTGCCCTGTTCATGTAAGAGCAGCACCTCCTTGGTTATCGTGGGCTTGGCGTAGCTGCATAAACAAGGACAAACACAATACAACCATCAGTGTGTGTGCATGGAACCGCGCTCCAATAGGTCATAAACATATAACGGATTCACATGGCGTCTATATGTTCCCAAGGGGTTTTATTACTAGACTTCCCAACTCTGGTTTGGTCTAAAAGGGGAGGAGGGTACAATGGGGGTGTGATTAGGTGGGTAAACTGCGGTACCAAGTGATTCCTACAGTGCAAGTAATAAAAACCGCGAGCTGTGTATTCCAGGAACAACATCTTCACCACAACTGCTCGTCACAATATTAATGAAGGATTTCCGGCGATGGGAAATAAACCAAGCACACAGGGAAGCAGCAGCAGAGAGCAGCATCAACAGAGAAATACATTACTACACACCTCTCCTCCACTTTGATGGAGAGCCGGTTGCAGAGATTATGGACATACTGTGAGTAATGTTCCACCAGTGTCATGTCGTAGCCGGATACCTCCAGGTTCACCGTCCCGTATGCAGAATCTGAACTGGCCTTTATCTCTTTGCTGGTCGGCTTCTCCTTTTTCTTGGGGGGCTAACAGGATTAAGGAGCCATATTAATGTATGCAAAGAAGGGTGGGTAACCGCGTTAGTCCTTTCTCCCATGTAGTAACACAGGAGGGAGAGGGAGTAGGGGGTACGATACCTTTTATTGGACCAACAAGTAGTTGATATGTTACAAGCTTTCCAACCTCTCAGGGTCCTTCATCAGGTACTACCCCTACTGAGAGGTTGGAAAGCTTGCACCATAACTACAGCTCAACCCCCTTATAACGCTGTGCTTGGGGTCCAAAGAATCGCACCGCATTATAAGCGGATCGCGTTAGAAATAATGTACAATTGTATGCATTGTACAATAAAGTATTTAAGACACCAATAATCGTGTTGTAAAGTATTCATAAATACGTAAATTGTGAGCCGCACGTGCATCGCGTGATAAGCGGATTCGCGTTGTAACGGATCGCGTTATAACGGGGTTGAGCTGTACTTGTTGGCCCAATAAAAAGGTATCGTACCACCTACGTCCTCTCTTGTTACTACATTAATGTATGGAGATTTCAGATACGTCAGGGAGCAGATCTGTGATACTTCCATCGCTTAATCCCCTGCAGCCGAGAGCAAACCTGCCACCGGACTGGGACTTAGAGAGTTTCATTCATCCACTACCATGATGTTGATCGTGGAATAAAGGATTTTTATCTACTTTGGTGTCTAGCCCCTGCATCCACTCTGCTGTGCTCCGCTCCTACCTCTCTGAGGATTTCTACATGTGCACAGCAGCTTCTGATCTTTAGAAAACAGAAGACACTTTCAATAAAAGTGTTAAACATAAGCAATAAAAGTTTGAATTTGTAATGAATGCGTCTCCTCGAATCTCCGAAGCTACTGTGTGCATTTTGGAAGCAGGACTGCTAGTTATATATTACTGCTATTCTCTGCGGTCAGGCGGCACCAGACAAACCACAGCTCCTCTCCGGTGATGGATACCTTTTTTATTTAACCAAAATCTGACACTTCCGAGTATATCTAAGGCCAGGTCCCCGCTGGCTACTGCAGCGCCCGGACAAAAGCCGCCCCTCAATGGGGCCGGGCCCTCTGCGAGGGGGGGGGGTGTTTTTCCAGCCTGCAAGAAAATTGTGAGGGGAACTAGCGACGGAGGGCTACGCCCCCCGGCGGTTCAGCCAATGAGGGCGAACCTGCCGGGTGATGTCACGGCCGCGACCCCGTTACTCCCCCCCCCCCGTAGCTCTCTGCAGACCGGGGGAATCGGCTGCAGGCGCGCGTGCAACGCAGGCACTGGGGCCGTAACCTAAATCATTTTTAAAGTAACTTAGTAAGCCCGATGAGCAGAGACTGGGGGGCGGGTATGATTTCTTCTGGCTGCTCCCGTTTGTCTGACGTCACTGTGTTTTCAACAAGTGCTTGTACAGCCAGAGACTCCTCTATGACTCTCCCCTTACACTTATTGGCTCTGATAAAGACATGGTGAGATAAGGAAAAACTTCCCCATTCAGAGGCCCCTGAGAAATTTAATTACCTTCCAGATACACAAAAGAAGTAAAATATTTGCTTTTAGCACGGTTAGATTAGTTTAGGAAAGCCAATTAGATTGATCAATTGTTTACAAGATTTATTTTTTTTGTGCGTGTAACGGTATTGCACTTTTAAGATAGGTTTCCTCAAATTAGATTAATGTATTGGGATCATCACCTAGAGTAATTTCATACCAGAGTAATGACACAGGTTTGCTCAAACAAACTACTTAGCAAAAACATAAGGCGAACGGCATTAAATAAAAGTTCATTGTGACATTTTTCACTTGGATTAATCTAATCTGCAGATCTGTTTTAGTTTATAGGCGTTTTCACCGACGGGCGAGTTTGCTCGGATCTCTTGTTCTGCCCCTCAGTACAAATCACCGGAGCCCCAGGTAAGCAGGCAGGAGGTGCAAATATGAATGAGATGTCTTACCGCCTCAGGAGGCAGCAGGTGCTTGTACCTGCCGATGCCGTGCGTGGGTTTGGATCGATAATGCCTGGTGCTGCTCTGTGTCAGGGCACCTGGAAGAGGAGAACACAAAGCAAGAAGCGAAACCCTTCATCATTGGGAGACCTCTTCTACAATCTCTCTCTGGTCTCCGCTAATTAACATAGAAAGGATCAAATAGCTCAATAGACCTAGAATGGTCAGGCAAGGTGGACCGAGTGTTACTTATCGCCCGTCAAATTCGATGCTTCTATCTTTCATTTCTGTGTGTACTATACAAGCAAGCAATGAAAAAAAAAAACTAAACAAATGTGATGTATACTTTGTAGCAATCCCCATACCTCCCCTCATTACTATTTCAATGTTTGTCATTTATTTTTACCCTGTAAATTATCATTTGATGTGTTGTCTTTATGATTCCCCGATGTGACAATGCTAAATAAAAAGTAACAAAAAAAAGAAAACTAAATAGACAGAGGTTTTGATTAATCACATATTTGTTGCCAAAGCCCCAACAAAATGGGGTCAGTTATGTTTACTTACTAGCAATAAGTAAATGGAGAAGCAACGTTATGACCCTGAAAGTATGCAGTTGAATAAGATTTACCGAGGTAAAAGTATGCACAAAACAAAAATGCAAACCAACTGGCACAAAGGACTTATGGAAACAAAAAACCTGTTCACACTCCCCGTTATCAAAGCTTTCAATGCTGCCCGTCTCTCCCTCGCTGTCATCCATGGTTCATCAACCAAATAGAGCACTTGCGGGATATATTTATTGTATGTGAAGAACACAAATGTTCACAAACGTACAGTATGTTAGAAGCCACAGATTCTCTCTCCCCCCCTCCCACACACAGACAATGTCTTTGAATAATACAGCTCTGATGTATTCTGTGATACACTTAATCCATTGCATTGCAGGTCCCTCTATCATAGAATATGTTAAATTACTGGTGTAGTTTATTTGTTGTGAGGCTCGAGGACCAGGAACTTACCAGAATTACTGGAAGGCAGCTGCCTTTGTCCCATTAACCTAGAGAGAAGACCTCATAGAGTTTAGATACAGATTTTCCAGATGTATAGACACTGCACAACAACAACAAAATACCCTTGTATTTACAATCTAACAAATGCTCTAAATTGTTACAAGTGAAAACAATTACCGTTTGTTTTCTCTTCCTGTTCCCCATATAACAGCACTAATCTGCGGGCTGTACAGACCCCAAAGTGCTGTTACTGCATAAAACATCTTACATAGGAGTAGCAAAAAAATGAATCATGAAAATGACCAGCTTCTCAATACTTCTTCAATTTAGCCAATGGGCACGTCGAGCATTTGACCGACATCGTTTAAGCGCCTCGTTAGAAACCAATGAATAATTCAACTGAGAATGTCAGAATGCGCTTCCAACAAGATATGGTCTTTCTAATTCAGGGATGCGCAAACTTATTCCCCTGCACCCCACTGGCAGCTCTCCCCCACCTTGGCCCCGGCGTTCTTGGCAACCATGGCGGCGCCGTCTCCAGAAGTCGCCTGAGTCAAGGTAAGAAGTTTACAGGGGCCTTCGCCACTTCCCCGGCATTTAATTTAAAATGCCTTCGGGAAGCTCGTGGGGCCTCTGTCACCCCCGAGCCCCCCTGTTTTCGCACCACTGTAATCTAATTCATACAAAAACCAACGGTTGTCATGATAAAACATGTGCAAATGGAGCCACCCCAAATGTATCTCAATAAATTCAGGACGGGCTACAACCCCCAAACCATTCACTATAAATCGTCAGCCTGTTACCTGCACAGGACTGCAGCCTGTTTGATGAGAGCTTCATTCCTGAAAGCCAGCATCTGGAATTATACACAGAGCAAAATAAGCAGACCGAACTATAACCAGACATTATCCTCCTTCCTACCCTCAATCACATTTATCTTTCCTACAAGGCCGTCGCTTCCCTCCACACCCACAGCCCATCATCACTACTCCCTATCCCTTGCCATCTCTCCATTTACAATGTCACTTCCCTGTCATTCTTCCTCTATCCAGATCCCTTTTCCACCATGAACTACTAACTTCTACTCCCTTATTCACACTGCATAACAAAGCATTCAGTAACCTCACTCCTCCCACCCCACCAGTTACATCCCTTTACCCTCTTCTTTCATCCCCTCGCACTACCTACCTCCATCACCCCCCTCCTCATAACCTTTTTTTTTTTTTATTGTCCTCAGTACACCGCTGACTTAAACTTAACATGTCAAAAACAGAGCTCCTCATATTCCATCCCAAACCTTGCCCTACTACCTCCTTCCACATTACTGTTGGAAGTTCTGTCCCAGCCCAAGCACGCTGCTTGGGGGTCACACTTGACTTCTCTCTCACTTTCTCCTGTCACATTCAAAACGTATCTAAAACCTGTCCCTTTTTCCTCCGCAATATTACAAAGATACGTCCTTTCCTGTGTTGCTCAACTGCTAAAACGCTGACTCAGGCCCTCATTCTCTCCCGTCTCGATTACTGTAACCTCCTGCTGTCCGGCCTTCCTGCCTCCCACTTGTCTCCCCTACAATCTATCCTAAACGCTGCTGCCAGAATTACTCTACTCTTTCTTAAATCTGTCCCAGCGTCTCCCCTGCTGAAATCCCTCTCCTGGCTTCCTATCAAATCCTGCATCTCACACACACAATTCTCCTCACTTTTAAAGCTTTACACCTCTTCTGCCCCTCCTCACATCTCAGCCGTAATTTCTCGTTATGCACCATCCCGACTCTTGCGTTCCACTCAAGGATGTCTTCTTTCTACCCCTTTTGTATCTAAAGCCCTCTCCCACCTTAAACCCTTTGTCACTGACTGCCCCACACCTCTGGAATGCCCTTCCTCTCAATACCCGACTAGCACCCTCTCTATCCATCTTTAAGACCCACCTTAAGACACACTTGCTTAATGAAGCATACGAGTAGCTCTGTGGCTAATACTATACACCTCATACATAAACCTTGGCCCCTTGCAGACGCACTTATCAGAATGCCCTCCTACTGTCTCTGTACGTTCTTCCTACCTACCAATTAGATTGTAAGCTCTTCGGAGCAGGGACTCCTTGTTTCTTATTTATATGATTGTCACATGTATTACTACTGTTAAGTGCTATGCATATTAATGGCGCTATATAAATAAAAACATACATACATACCCTCTTTACCCCTCCATAATACTCCCCTCCACCCTTTTACCTCTCCATATTACCCCCCTCCTCCCTTTTACCGCTCCATATTACCCCCCTCTATATTACCCCCTCCACATTACCCTCTCCACCCTTTTACCTTTCCATATTACCCCTCCACCCTTTTACCTCACCATATTACCCCCTGCACCCTTTTACCTCTCCATATTACCCCTCCATATTACCCCTTCCACATATTACCCCTCCACCCTTTTACCTCTCCATATGGCACATCCACCACCAGTTTAAGTTCTTTCAAATCTAAGGCTGTCTCACATTTTAATCTGGCCTGTAACTGTTTCATACGCCCATAATATATATTTTCTTTAACTGTGCATGCAATGTCTTGTATATAATGTATACTCTGTTCATTTATGTAACCATGTATTACCTCTGTGCTCAGGACATACAGGCAGTCCTCGGTTATCTGACAAAATGCGTTACTCAAAATGGCGTTGGATAGCGAAACACGTTTTCCCATAGGAACACTGTTTAAATGAAAGGTTCTGTTCCTGAATGCATTTTTAATGCTAAAATAAACAAAATATTTTACACAGACAATAAGATATGCAGCACACACATAAATTATATAGTGTATATACTGTATTATATATATATATAAAATATAACATAATATATAATATAAAAATATAATATATAGTATAATATATATTATATACACATAAACAACTTTGCAAAGCGTCGTAAGAGCGTTGGATAAGCCATTTTGGCGTTGTAAAAATGAACATAGGTATATAGCGTTGGATAAGCCATTCGTTGTAAAACGAGGACTGCCTGTACTTGAAAACGCGAGGTAACTCTCAATGTATTACTTCCTGGTAAAATATTTTATAAATAATATTACCCCCTCCACCCTTTTACCTCTCCATATCACCCTCTCCACATCACCCTCTCCACCCCTTTTCCTCTCTATATTACCTCCACACCCCTTTTACCTCCCCAAATTACCACATTTTTACCTCTCCATATTACCCCTCCACCCTTTTACATCTCATTACCCCTCCACCCTTTTACCTCTCCATATTACCCCCTCCACCCTTTTACCTCTCCATATTACCCCTTTTACCTCTCCATATAACCCCCTCACTGAGCAATGTGCTGCGGACTCACTAACCTCTCTACCAGGGACAGTACATGGGGGACAGGAAACCAAACGGACCAGGTGTCCGTCAGCTAAACCCGTCCCCCCGGAGCTCTGGTACGTTCCGGCTTAGCAGCACACTGCCCATATAAGGAGCAGGGAGGCTGCATGTGTGAGACTCAGATACTCAGAAATCTGGGCACACACAACATTAGTGCAGGAATCACTGTGAATACAATGAAGTCTATGTGAGGCCCCCAGTGACCGCTCTATTATTTCATTTAACCTGTATTCCAAATAAAATTGTTTCCAACCACCAAAAAGAGTGAAGGCTGACAATAGTAACAGTATCTATGTCTTTTCTCTATTCCAGTGCCACTGTGTGCTTCAATAAGTGGGGAGGAAACAGGATATAAACCCCTCCAAGAAGGTGGCAACAACTGGCTCAAAAACCCATGACGCCCTGGCATAATATCCAGCAATGAATTAATACAGAGTGCCGCAGTCACGGGATCAGAAATACAACAATTACCCCAGAAAAAGAGAAAAGTCATTCACAATAGACTGGCACTCAATTTACCTTTAATATGTGATTTAATACACAGGGTGACGACATAGTTGCGACACTTCCACAAACCGTTGGTCGACGCACACGAGGAGGAGACGCTCCTCCAATACATATAAAAAAAAACAATACATATAAAAAAAGAACAAATACATATAAAACCCACCGAAATACATATAGAAAACGCCAAATACATTTTTAAAAAAAATGTAAAAACACACAGATACATATATAATACAGAATTACCATGGGGACAGTCTCGGGTATCAGGCCAGGCCCGGTGGCTGTGGGGGGCCCGGCTGGCAGTCCTTTATTTGCCGCCGGGCCTAGTTCTCCCCCAGCTGCGGGCCTCCCTTCTCACTGACTGTCCCATGCCGAGCCTCTGGCGCCTGCCGGGCCTCTGACGTCAGCACGCGCTGGAAGTAAGCTGGGCTGAGCTTCCGGCGTTCACCGGCATTAGAGAGACACGCTGACGTCAGAAGCGTGGGACAGTCCGTGTGGAGGGAGGCCCACAGCTGGGGCCCGGTGGCAACGAGAGGTCGGGCCCAGTTCCTTTGTCCGGCCACCGCGCCCTCCGCAGCCACCGGGCCTGGGGCACTTGTTCCGGCTGTCCCCCCCTGTCAGCGGCCCTGCAGCCAATCAGGATGGAGGAAGCTGCCCCTGTCAGCGGCCCTGCAGCAAATCAGGATGGAGGAAGCTGCCCAGCCCCCTAAGCAACAGCCCTGCTCGGGGAAATCCTGAGGCCCCCCCAATCTGGTCACTATGTCCAGAGAGGTAATACCGGACACATACATGTCCAGTATTACCTGTAATTTTTTACTGGACAGTGTCCAAATACAGGACAGTCCGGTTCAATCCTGGACACCTGGCAACCCTACGGCCACAGGCTTATGTCTAACCTATAGGTGGCGTTACTCCCATCCATAGTGAAATATATAAGAGACAGAGAAATGGGAGTAATGCCACCCTTTAGATGTGACTTACGTAACGCCATGTTAACTCACTTACAGACCTCTGAGGATCTGGGCATTTGAGGGTTATTCATTAAACTGCGATAGTGCCGATCGGGACACGGAAGCTCGCGTTCACCCCACTGTCACAGCTTATTGCAGGTTTCTCTACGGGTCTGAACAAAGCAATTCATCGTTTTTCTTTTAAAGCTAGCTAATAATGATTAATATTATTACCGAAGTAGGATTAGTACTCAATAATTGATATAGGAACATTATATTGTATTATTGTTTTTTCATAGTTTGGGCGTATTCTTTTATCTATTGTCTCCGTACCTTGATCCAATTCCAGGTCCGTACCTTGATCCAATTCCAGGCATTATACTACCATTTTTTATTTTTAACACAAAATAAGTCCATATACAACTGCTCCTGAAACCAGTCACAGTACCATTGCTTTGCTTTTATGATTATCTACTAGCTCTTAGACCAGGGGTGGCCAACTCCAGTCCTCAAGGGCCACCAACAGGACAGGTTTTCAGGATATCCCTGCTCCAGCACTGGTGGCTCAATCAACAACTGAGCCACTGCTTGAGCCACCAGTGCTCAAGCAGGGATATCCTGAAAACCTGTCCTGTTGGTGGCCCTTGAGGACTGGAGTTGGCTACTCCTGCGATCGAGGGTGGTGGATATGTGGACTAGCCTCCAAACAAAGGAGGAAGAGGCCAATGCGATAAGCTTGGGATAGACAGAAGGAGATCCTATTGTTACGCCGATGCTCGCCACAAACCGGGACCGGACCGCGGGGCTGAGGTGGGGTTATATAATCACCGACCTTAGTCCACGCAGACTGATCCAGAGTGCGCAGTTCGTAGTCGTACATCGCAGGGTCAGGATTGGAGAAGGCAGCATCGTCGTTAATGAAGCAGGAGTTCGGCAACAGGAAATCAGGAGTGCCCCGCTTCAGCTTAGGAGTGTGAGCGCGGGGGTGGCTTCTGCGCGAGGAGCGGCCTCGGCCCATGACGCCGATCTCAGCAGGAGGAGACAGCAGGCTGGACGAAGTTCACCGCAGGGCAGCGTCGGGAAAAACCAACGCTTCAGCGCAGAAGTCCAAGGCAGGCCACTGCAAGAGGATCGCAGCAGGCCGCAGGAAAGGAAGGGTAGCCACTGCTAGGAGGGAATGCAGCAGTACCAGTGCTGGCATCAACGCTTCAGCACAGGCGTCCAGGGTAGGCCACTGCAGGAGAATAGCAGCAGGCCGCAGGACAGGAAGGGTAGCCACTGCTAGGAGGGAATGCAGCAGTACCAGTGCTGGCATCAACGCTTCAGCACAGGTGTCCAGGATAGGCCACTACAGGAGAATAGCGGCAGACCACAGGACAGGAAGGGTAGCCACTGCTAGGAGGGAATGCAGCAGTCACCAGTGCTGGCATCAACGCTTCAGCACAGGCGTCCAGGATAGGCCACTACAGGAGAATAGCGGCAGACCACAGGACAGGAAGGGTAGCCACTGCTAGGAGGGAATGCAGCAGTACCAGTGCTGGCATCAACGCTTCAGCACAGGCGTCCAGGATAGGCCACTACAGGAGAATAGCGGCAGACCACAGGACAGGAAGGGTAGCCACTGCTAGGAGGGAATGCAGCAGTACCAGTGCTGGCATCAACGCTTCAGCACAGGCGTCCAGGATAGGCCACTACAGGAGAATAGCGGCAGACCACAGGACAGGAAGGGTAGCCACTGCTAGGAGGGAATGCAGCAGTCACCAGTGCTGGCATCAACGCTTCAGCACAGACGTCCAGGGTAGGCCACTGCAAGGAGATAGCAGCAGGCCAGTGCTGGCAACAACGCTTTTGCACAGACGTCCAGGACCAGGCCTCTGGATACTCAGGAACTTGGAAGGTAAGAACGCTAGGAGAGAGGCCTGGGGTGGTTTGTGGCAGAGACAGTAACATAGAGGTAGGAATAGTTATGCTCGGCGCTGGTTCAGAGCCAACTCCTAGAATATAAAGGGCGGAGATCCAATCACAGGAGGAGGGTGTGTGAGAATTCCTCCAATGAAGTAGCACAGGGCAGAAGCTGCAATGAGAGGCAGCACCTGTGCCATAGATTGCCAGAGGAAGCCTGCAACTGCACAGGTCTGCAAGGCAATAGTCAAAGCCAGTAGTGGATTCCTTACACCTATGTATGAAAGAAAGTCAAGAATCAGAGTCTGAGGTTTGGCCACGGAAAATAAAATGGGCAGATGTGGCGGGACACGTGGCTCCTATTGGCCGGCAATTGGTTTATGTTAACGAGGGATCGCCTTTGTGACAGTTCCACGTCACAGGTCACTTTAAATGGCTAAAAGTGCTGATAAGTCAGAGGTAGGTAAATATCCCAGGGGACCATAAGCAGCCACTGATTGAGCCACCAGTGCTCAAGCAGGGATATCCTGAAATCCTGGCCTGTTGGTGGCCCATGAGGACTGGAGTTGGCCACTCCTGGATTAGACCATTGCTTGGAGCCAGTTACAACACAAGCAGGTGTCCAGAACATCTCAGGAATGCAAGGTGCACAATATCCCTAGTGTATCCATAGCGGAATGCCACGTGTCATTAACGTATCAGTGATATGTTAATGACACGTGGCGTGCTGTACTAATCAGTAATATGTAGTACAGTAATATGTAATCAGTAATATGTAGTACAGCACGCCACGTGTCATTAACGTATCAGTGATATGTAGCACAGCACGCCACGTGTCATTAACGTATCAGTAATATGTAGCATAGCACGCCACGTGTCATAAACGTATCAGTAATATGTAGCACAGCACGCCACGTGTCATTAACGTATCAGTGATATGTAGCATAGCATGCCACGTGTCATTAACATATCAGTGATATGTAGCACAGCACGCCACGTGTCATTAACGTATCAGTGATATGTAGCACAGCACGCCACGTGTCATTAACGTATCAGTGATATGTAGCATAGCACGCCACGTGTCATTAACGTATCAGTGATATGTAACATAGCACGCCACGTGTCAGTAACGTATCAGTGATATGTAGCACAGCACGCCACGTGTCATTAACGTATCAGTAATATGTAGTACAGCACGCCACGTGTCATTAACGTATCAGTGATATGTAGCATAGCACGCCACGTGTCATTAACGTATCAGTGATATGTAGCACAGCACGCCACGTGTCATTAACGTATCAGTGATATGTAGCATAGCACGCCATGTGTCATTAACATATCAGTGATATGTAGCACAGCACGCCACGTGTCTAACGTATCAGTGATATGTAACATAGCACGCCACGTGTCATTAACGTATCAGTGATATGTAGCATAGCACGCCACGTGTCATGAACGTATCAGTGATATGTAGCATAGCACGCCACGTGTCATTAACGTATCAGTGATATGTAGCACAGCACGCCACGTGTCATTAACGTATCAGTGATATGTAGCATAGCACGCCACGTGTCATGAACGTATCAGTGATATGTAGCATAGCACGCCACGTGTCATTAACATATCAGTGATATGTAGCACAGCACGCCACGTGTCATTAACGTATCAGTGATATGTAGCATAGCACGCCACGTGTCATTAACGTATCAGTGATATGTAGCATAGCACGCCACGTGTCATTAACATATCAGTGATATGTAGCACAGCACGCCACGTGTCATTAACGTATCAGTGATATGTAGCATAGCACGCCACGTGTCATTAACGAATCAGTGATATGTAGCATAGCACGCCACGTGTCATTAACGTATCAGTGATATGTAGTACAGCATGCCACGTGTCATTAACGCATCAGTAATATGTAACATAGCACGCCACGTGTCATTAATGTATCAGTAATATGTAGTATAGCATGCCACGTGTCATTAACATATCAGTGATATGTAGCACAGCACGCCACGTGTCATTAACGTATCAGTGATATGTAGCACAGCACGCCACGTGTCATTAACGTATCAGTGATATGTAGCACAGCACGCCACGTGTCATTAACGTATCAGTGATATGTAGCACAGCACGCCACGTGTCATTAATGTATCAGTAATATGTAGTACAGCACGCCACGTGTCATTAACGTATCAGTGATATGTAGCACAGCACGCCACGTGTCATTAACGTATCAGTGATATGTAGCACAGCACGCCACGTGTCATTAACGTATCAGTGATATGTAGCACAGCACGCCACGTGTCATTAACGTATCAGTGATATGTAGCACAGCACGCCACGTATCATTAACGTATCAGTGATATGTAACATAGCACGCCAAGTGTCATTAACGTATCAGTAATATGTAACATAGCACGCCACGTGTCATTAACGTATCAGTGATATGTAGCATAGCATGCCACGTGTCATTAACGTATCAGTGATATGTAGCACAGCACGCCACATGTCATTAACGTATCAGTGATATGTAGCATAGCACGCCACGTGTCATTAACGTATCAGTAATATGTAGTACAGCACGCCACGTGTTATTAACGTATCAGTAATATGTAGCACAGCACGCCACGTGTCATTAACGTATCAGTAATATGTAGCACAGCACGCCACGTGTCATTAACGTATCAGTGATATGTAACATAGCACGCCACGTGTCATTAACGTATCAGTAATATATAGCATAGCACGCCACGTGTCATTAACGTATCAGTGATATGTAGCACAGCACGCCACGTGTCATTAACGTATCAGTGATATGTAGCACAGCACGCCACGTGTCATTAACGTATCAGTAATATATAGCATAGCACGCCACGTGTCATTAACATATCAGTGATATGTAGCACAGCACGCCACGTGTCATTAACGTATCAGTGATATGTAGCACAGCACGCCACGTGTCATTAACGTATCAGTGATATGTAGCATAGCATGCCACGTGTCATTAACGGTTCAGTGATATGTAGCACAACACGCCACGTGTCATTAACGTATCAGTGATATGTAGCACAGCACGCCATGTGTCATTAACGTATCAGTAATATGTAACATAGCACGCCACGTGTCATTAACGTATCAGTGATATGTAGCACAGCATGCCACGTGTCATTAACGTATCAGTAATATGTTAATGACACGTGGCGTGCTGTACTAATCAGTAATATGTAATCAGTAATATGTAGCATAGCACGCCACGTGTCATTAACGTATCAGTGATATGTTAATGACACGTGGCGTGCTGTACTAATCAGTAATATGTAATCAGTAATATGTAGCATAGCACGCCACGTGTCATTAACGTATCAGTAATATGTAGCACAGCACGCCACGTGTCATTAACGTATCAGTAATATGTAGCATAGCACGCCACGTGTCATTAACGTATCAGTAATATGTAACATAGCATGCCACGTGTCATTAACGTATCAGTAATATGTACTACAGCACGCCACGTGTCATTAACGTATCAGTAAAATGTAGCATAGCACGCCACGTGTCATTAACGTATCAGTGATATGTAGCACAGCACGCCACGTGTCATTAACGTATCAGTAATATGTAGCATAGCACGCCACGTGTCATTAACGTATCAGTAATATGTAGCACAGCACGCCACGTGTCATTAACGTATCAGTAATATGTAGCATAGCACGCCACGTGTCATTAATGTATCAGTGATATGTAGCACAGCATGCCACGTGTCATTAACGTATCAGTGATATGTAACATAGCACGCCACGTGTCATTAACGTATCAGTGATATGTAGTACAGCACGCCACGTGTCATTAACTTATCAGTGATATGTAGCACAGCACGCCACGTGTCATTAACGTATCAGTGATATGTAGCACAGCACGCCACGTGTCATTAACGTATCAGTAATATGTAGTACAGCACACCACGTGTCATTAACGTATCAGTGATATGTAGCACAGCACGCCACGTGTCATTAACATATCAGTGATATGTAGCACAGCACGCCACGTGTCATTAACGTATCAGTGATATGTAGCATAGCACGCCACGTGTCATTAACGTATCAGTGATATGTAGCATAGCACGCCACGTGTCATTAATGTATCAGTGATATGTAGCATAGCACGCCACGTGTCATTAATGTATCAGTGATATGTAGCACATCACGCCACGTGTCATTAACGTATCAGTGATATGTAGCATAGCACGCCACGTGTCATTAATGTATCAGTGATATGTAGCATAGCACGCCACGTGTCATTAATGTATCAGTGATATGTAGCACAGCATGCCACGTGTCATTAACGTATCAGTGATATGTAACATAGCACGCCACGTGTCATTAACGTATCAGTGATATGTAGCACAGCACGCCACGTGTCATTAACGTATCAGTAATATGTAGTACAGCACGCCACGTGTCATTAACGTATCAGTAATATGTAACATAGCACGCCACGTGTCATTAACGTATCAGTGATATGTAGCATAGCACGCCACGTGTCATTAACGTATCAGTGATATGTAGCATAGCACGCCACGTGTCATTAACATATCAGTGATATGTAGCACAGCACGCCACGTGTCATTAACGTATCAGTGATATGTAGCACAGCACGCCACGTGTCATTAACGTATCAGTGATATGTAGCATAGCATGCCACGTGTCATGAACGTATCAGTGATATGTAGCATAGCACGCCACGTGTCATTAAGGTATCAGTAATATGTAGTACAGCACGCCACGTGTCATTAACGTATCAGTGATATGTAGCACAGCACGCCACGTGTCATTAACATATCAGTGATATGTAGCACAGCACGCCACGTGTCATTAACGTATCAGTGATATGTAGCATAGCACGCCACGTGTCATTAACGTATCAGTGATATGTAGCACAGCACGCCACGTGTCATTAACGTATCAGTGATATGTAACATAGCACGCCACGTGTCATTAACGTATCAGTAATATGTAGCACAGCACGCCACGTGTCATTAACGTATCAGTGATATGTAGCATAGCACGCCACGTGGCATTAACGTATCAGTGATATGTAGCACAGCACGCCACGTGTCATTAACGTATCAGTGATATGTAACATAGCACGCCACGTGTCATTAACGTATCAGTAATATGTAGCACAGCACGCCACGTGTCATTAACGCATCAGTAATATGTAGTACAGCACGCCACGTGTCATTAACGTATCAGTGATATGTAGCACAGCACGCCACGTGTCATTAACGTATCAGTGATATGTAGCATAGCACGCCACGTGTCATTAACGTATCAGTAATATGTAACATAGCACGCCACGTGTCAGTAACGTATCAGTGATATGTAGCATAGCACGCCACGTGTCTAACGTATCAGTGATATGTAGCACAGCACGCCACGTGTCATTAACGTATCAGTGATATGTAGCACAGCACGCCACGTGTCATTAACGTATCAGTGATATGTAGCACAGCACGCCACGTGTCATTAACGTATCAGTGATATGTAGTACAGCACGCCACGTGTCATTAACGTATCAGTAATATGTAGCACAGCACGCCACGTGTCATTAACTTATCAGTGATATGTAGTACAGCACGCCACGTGTCATTAACGTATCAGTAATATGTAGCACAGCACGCCACGTGTCATTAACGTACCAGTGATATGTAGTACAGCACGCCACGTGTCATTAACGTATCAGTGATATGTAGTACAGCACGCCACGTGTCATTAACGTATCAGTAATATGTAGCACAGCACGCCACGTGTCATTAACTTATCAGTGATATGTAGTACAGCACGCCACGTGTCATTAACGTATCAGTAATATGTAGCACAGCACGCCACGTGTCATTAACGTATCAGTGATATGTAGCACAGCACGCCACGTGTCATTAATGTATCAGTAATATGTAGTATAGCACGCCACGTGTCATTAACGTATCAGTGATATGTAGTACAGCACGCCACGTGTCATTAACGTATCAGTGATATGTAGCATAGCACGCCACGTGTCATTAACGTATCAGTGATATGTAGCACAGCACGCCACGTGTCATTAACGTATCAGTGATATGTAGTACAGCACGCCACGTGTCATTAATGACATTAATGTCATTAATGACAGTGTCACTTGTCCCTGATTGATGTGTGACAGCGTGTCACTTGTCCCTGATTGATCAGTGTGACAGCGTGTCACTTGCCCGATTGATCAGTATGACAGTGTCACTTGTCCCTGATTGATCAGTGTGACAGCGTGTCACTTGTCCCTGATTGATCAGTGTGTGTCACATGTCTCTAATTAGTATGACAGCGTGTCACTTGTCCAATTGATCAGTGTGACAGCATGTCACTTGTCCCTGATTGATTAGTGTGACAGTGTGTCACTTGTCCCTGATTGATCAGTGCGAGTGTCACTTGTCCCTGATTGATCAGTGTGACAGCGTGTCACTTGTCCCTGATTGATCAGTGTGTGTCACATGTCTCTAATTAGTATGACAGCGTGTCACTTGTCCAATTGATCAGTGTGACAGCATGTCACTTGTCCCTGATTGATTAGTGTGACAGTGTGTCACTTGTCCCTGATTGATCAGTGCGAGTGTCACTTGTCCCTGATTGATCAGTGCGAGTGTCACTTGTCCCTGATTGATCAGTGTGACAGCGTGTCACTTGTCCCTGATTGATCAGTGTGACAGTGTGTCACATGTCCCTGATTGATCAGTGTGACAGCGTGTCACTTGTCCCTGATTGATCAGTGTGACAGCGTGTCACTTGTCCCTGATTGATCAGTGTGACAGCGTGTCACTTGTCCCTGATTGATCAGTGTGACAGCGTGTCACTTGTCCCTGATTGATCAGTGTGTCACTTGTCCGAGACTGATCAGTTACCGTGTGTCACTTGTCCCAGATTAGCGTGACAGCGTGTCACTTGTCCCTGATTGATCAGTGTGAGTGTCACATGTCTCTAATTAGTATGACAGCGTGTCACTTGTCCCAGATTAGTGTGACAGCTTGTCACTTGTCCCTGATTGATCAGTGTGTGACTTGTCCGAGACTGATCAGTTACCGTGTGTCACTTGTCCCAGATTAGCGTGACAGCGTGTCACTTGTCCCTGATTGATCAGTGTGAGTGTCACATGTCTCTAATTAGTGTGACAGCGTGTCACTTGTCCCTGATTGATCAGTGTGACAGCGTGTCACTTGCCCGATTGATCAGTGTGACAGCGTGTCACTTGTCCCTGATTGATCAGTGTGACAGCGTGTCACTTGTCCCTGATTGATGTGTGTGACAGTGTGTCACTTGTCCGATTGATCAGTGTGACAGCGTGTCACTTGTCCCTGATTGATCAGCGTGACAGCGTGTCACTTGTCCCTGATTCATTAGTGTGACAGCGTGTCACTTGTCCGATTGATCAGTGTGTCACTTGTCCCTGATTGATTAGTGTGACAGCGTGTCACTTGTCCGATTGATCAGTATGTCACTTGTCCCTGATTGATCAGTGTGTCACTTGTCCCTGATTGATTAGTGACAGCGTGCCACTTGTCCCTGATTGATCAGTGTGACAGCGTGTCACTTGTCCGATTGATCAGTATGTCACTTGTCCCTGATTGATCAGTGTGACACTTGTCCCTGATTGATTAGTGTGACAGCGTGCCACTTGTCCGATTGATCAGTATGTCACTTGTCCCTGATTGATCAGTGTGACACTTGTCCCTGATTGATCAGTGTGACACTTGTCCCTGATTGATCAGTGTGACAGTGTCACTTGTCCCTGACTGATCAGCACCATAGGGGGAGGGTCCTGCCTGTTTCTCACAGGAAGGTCACGTGCTCTCTCCCCTCCCCCGCAATTGGTGATGATGGCACTTCAGGGAGCAAAGATCTGCAGTGACGTCACCCGGAAATAGCAGCAAGTAACGTGGCGTCCCGACCGCGCGCTGCAACCAAGCTGCGTTTCAGGCCCCGCCCTCTATGACGCAACAAGCCACGCCCACTTCGAGCTTGTTTTGCATTGGCTGAATGGGCAGTGCCGGCGCGCCTATCGCAAACGTGATCTCTGCCTACGTCACGATGACACGCCCATTGGGGTGCCGGTTAGGGATGGGCACGTACACGTCACACATCTAGGAGGCCTGGATGGGTCGCCATGTTGGTTGTGGCGCAGTTTAATGCATACTCAGTCAGACCTCAATGAGTTAAGGGTTTGGATTGATATATTCACGGTTTAATGGGTCAATTAGAGGTGCAGGAGGGAGATTTAGGCTGCGCGTATAGTGCCGGCGATGCAAACGTCGCGTCAAAACAAATACATTGTTGCCGTCGTCTGCGCTTATAGTGCACGCGGCGACAACGACACCAAAAATCTGGTATTCAATTATTTGATTTTTTCGGTAACAGTCTCCCCTTGCGGCCAATCAGGAGATTCTCCGTCCCTCTGCCTTCCCCCTTTATGACGTCGCTGGCCTTGTAGCCAGCGACGTCGTCTAAATTTGAAATATAACTATAGCAATGGCGACGTCATCGGTCGCCGTGGCGGGCACTATAAGCGCGGCCTAATATATGGTGCGTAAGGCCACAATGACCAATTGCATACAGTAAAAAGAGATTTATTTAAAACGGTATGCTACAATAATTGTACAATATGTGGCTATTGGGATTGGATATTTCAAGATTTGTTTATGGTATTGTATTGTATGTCTTTATTTATATAGCGACCAAAATTGTACTCAGCGCTTCACAAAGAATACAGTACAGGGAATTATAATAATGCCGTAAGTGCAGCAAAATCAGACAATAGGAAAGGAAAGGAAATCCCTGCCTCGAAGAGCTTACAATCTAAGATTATGGAAGAAGTAAAAATACACAATCATTTTAAACAATGCTCTTTGCATAGCAGCACTAAATGTGCTGTATGCTACATAAAAGTCTTGTTAAAATAACCACAACAAGGTTTTCTTTTAAATAAAACATAAAAGATGACACCTTTAGAGCAGCCCCGCCTCCTCTGCAATAACTCTGTCCCTTAAAAGCCCTCCAGAAATCTTGTAGCTTTATCTTTTCCTTTAAGCTACGGCCCCAGAGCGTGCGTTTTGTGCTGGCGGCGCTCGTTCCCTGCGTCAGCGCAACCTGATGGATTCGCGACGGGGAAGCATGGCGGTGGGCGCAGCCATGACGTCTCGCGGCTGGTTCGCCCTCATTGGCTGAACCGCCGCCGTGACATGGCCAATGCTCGGCCGCCGCGACAAAACACAAAAATCTCGTCTTTTGTCCGTCGCGCTCACGCACACACGCCGACTGGGGCCTGCCCCCTAGAGGGCTGTACTTTGTGTGCGCCACGCCGTCGCGGCCACCGGGGACGAAGCCTTGTTAATAAGAAGTGGACATTTCAGTTTGTAAATAAACACATCGTTGTATTCAGTCTAAGGCTGTGTCCCCCCTGGCGCTGAGCGCGCTCATGCTTGGAGAGCGCTCTAAGCATGAGCACCGGTTGTCCTGGCATTTGCACGGGGGGGGGGGGGGGGGCATTGAGCGCTTTTGAAAGTATAATTTTTTTGTTTACCTAACGCCGAGCCTGCGCGCACCGCGTGAGCGTGGACTTACATATATCTATGTAAGTAACCGCTGCAAGCCCCGCCCGCTCAGCGCGCTCAGTGCCAGCGGTGACTCATCCCTATAAAGCAGGGGTGCACAACGTTTTTGGCGTGCGCCCCCCTGCCTGGGAGCCCCAGCGTTCGCGCCCCCCCTCGGTCTGAACAAGGCGTCAAATGGTGTCGCGGGTCATGGGACGTCACATGACCCCGCAGCATCATTTGAGACGCGTTGCCATGGACCTGGATGGCAGCAGGTAAGGGACATTACAGAGGCCTCACGCCTCCCCCGATATTTAATTGACATGCCTTGGGGAAGGGCACAGGGCCTCTGTAACCGCCCCCCCCCCCCCCCTAGCAAATCTTGCGCCCCCCATTTTGCGCACCCCTGCTATAAAGTATTCTGACATTATGTCAAATACAAGAGTTAGAAGGAAAGCGCCTATTGTGATTGTGTCTCACTCCCAACACAAATGTCTGTGTTCCTGCAGGTCCATTTCAAAGGTGCATCAACAATAAAGTGCTGGTTAAATTATTCAGCAACTTTTAAATATCTAAACAGTGAGCTACAAAACAAGGAGTCTACTTACAAGTAACTTGATGGCTGTTTGAACACATTATATATGTTGAGGTAAAGAGTGATTGAGCACACTAAAAAGAATATATATATATGTCAAATAGATGAGTCATTAAAAATATATCTGGGAAAAGACACAAACATTAATAGAAATTAAGAATAATCTCCAGGCACATTAAAGCAGATTTAAAGCAGTACTCCAAGCTGTGTTTTTTTTTTTACATTATATTTTTTCTTTACTGTGTATCTATACAATCCACACAATGATAAGTGATTAGCTAAGTTGCCGATCGATCGGCGAAGATTGGTCCTGTGGGTTCACTGAATGGCTGTCAGTGCAGCAGAAGAGGACAAAAGATGCAAAGTTCTGTGGCGAAGATCATGTGACCAGGCAGGCACTAGATATAATTGGTGCACTGCTAGAGAGAGGGCAATGCTCAAAAAGGGGTGTGCCAGAGCCGGTTTCAGAAAAGGAAGGGGATGTGAGTTTGTAAATGGTTGCTATAGAAACAAAAAAATGCTTGTTACCGTATAATACATTAAAATTACATTCAGAGTTGTTTTTAAAAAAAAAATGCTACAAGTGCTGCAAAAATCAGCACTTTCCCGTCAAAATTCCTAAAGTCTCCCTGATTTCTGACAGCGGAGGTTAAGATCTCTGCTGATCCATAATAAAGAACATCAGCTTTAAAAACCCTCTCCATTCCCATCGCTGATCAATGTGGAGTGAAGGGAATTGGGCAACAAATAACATGAAACGGTGACAGCAAAACCAAGCTGTTTTGTAAGTTTCATGGAGTTTTTATCAAGTTGGCCAAATAGATGAGACATTAACTGTCCAGCTGGGACCTTGTCCTGAATCCTCGTAGAGACGAAAAGTAACCTCTTTATATTTGAGAGCGCTCACTTCCTATTAGCTCCGCCTGATAAAATATGTCTCTGTCATCTTGGACAACGCCTTAGATTTATTAAGAGAGACTCTCTCATTTTTAGTTAAACAAATCATCATTTTTTTACTTTGTCCATGATAAATATGTTCCCCCGCCCAATGCAAGTCAATAGACGTTTTACGAGATGTGCTGCATTTTCATCTCAAATCTCTTTGCAAGAAGCTTTCGGATTTTGGTCACTATGATCTTTAATACGTGTATAAGTTTTTCTTTACAATACTGACAGCCGCGCTCCATGTCACCATGAGGTAAACATCCCGTCCTGATTCTGGAAGTACGCATTTTCTGTATAAACGCAGGACTGTTGAGAACCAGAATACATTTGAATCAGAGTAAGAAAACCGGAACTGGATTAAAATCTCAAAACAAACCTTATAACGCTCCTTGATTTGAAGTTGATTTTAGCTTCCGCAGTTTTATAGACCTCAATGGAGTCTCACTGATAAAAATCAGTGGCCTACTTGTAACGGGTTTCCCCCCCCCCCAATCTCACATTGGCCCGGGTAGTCTAACCAACCCCCATTACGTGTTCGTGTTTGGTGGTGCACCTGTAGGCAACAGGACTCCTGAGTCTCCCGCTTGATGGTATTAGGGGATGTCATCAGGACAGGTAGCTGAGGTAGTGGGTGCGAGTTCAACTTACATCATGTGCAGCGCCTCCACCTCATCAGGATCTGTGCTTCCGCAGGGAGATGGTCCTGGTGAGGAACTCCTTCTTGGTGGTGACTGCCACTGCTGAGTAATCTCACACTCACACAGTGGGGGTTTCATTAACAAGGTCATCTTTATTGTAGATTGGGATGTAGCAGACTGCCCCATGCAGCTGCCGGCTCTAGCCGCACATCTCTTCGTGCTGTCCCTTTGCCAGGTACGCCCTCCCGTATTGAAGTGGGATTCCCTCTTCTCCTAGGGAGACCCTCTCTGTGCCAGGTCCCTGGACACAGAGTGGCTATGACAGACTTGATTGGTCAACTTGCACCGCTAGTCACAAAGTGTTCCTACAATCCCTTATGCAGGAAAATACAAGTTACCAGCTACTTCACATAACTGCTGGAACACACTCTAACTAACTGTGTTGTGCCTTATATACTTCAGGAGGCAGGCGCATCTCTGATGTCACTATCCAGGGACTCAGAGCATACAGCCACTCCCCTCCATACACAGGGCACCTCACCAGGGTGTGAGGGAAAACCTCCATAACTACTGTTGGCATACCCGTACTTATCAGGACTTATTGCCAACAGCGAGGAAAGTAGTATACCATTATTATGCATGGCTATATACTGTTCATTATAATGCAATTTTATTAATCTGAAACCCACAATTTATAACGATTTTAGTCGATATTGCTGCTTTGATGACATGGAAGTATTTGGCAACGTTTCTGTTTATATAGCACAGAGGTGTCCAACTCCAGTCCTCAAGTGTTAGGTTAAGGCCCCGGTAACGACGCTGTAACGCGCGCCCGCGAGATTGGCGGCGCGTTCAGCCGATTCCCCGGTCTGCAGCTCACTGCAGGAAGATAGACCGGGGGGGGGGGCGTGGCGGGGGAGTGACGGGGGCGCGGCCATGACGTCACAAGGCAGGTTCGCCCTCATTGGCTGAACCCCCGGGGGGCGTGCCGTATCACTCGACGCGAGTCCTGCTCTCAATTCTATTGAGAGCAGGAGCAACTCTCGCCCCAGCGCTGCGGCTCCCCCTCGCAGCGGGCCCGGCGCCATTGAGGGGAGGGCTCTCGTCCGTGCAGCGTCCGCCACAGCGGACGCTGTAGTAGGCAGCGGGGGCAAGGCCTTAAGGATATCCCCTGCTTCAGTCAACGACTGAGCCACTGATTGAGCCACCTGTGCTGAAGCAGCGATATCCTTAAACCCTGACCTATTGGTGGCTCTTGAGCACTGGAGTTGGCTGCCCCTGATATAGTAGCATTCATTTACACAGTGCCTTACAGACATTGTGTAACTGAATACTTATAATAACTTCATCTTTTCTCAGCCGTAAATGCATTTGCCATTGTTTGCATGATCAGATAGGCATGTTATAGTGTTGCTAGCTAAATGTATTCACTTATAAAATATTTTACCAGGAAGTAATACATTGAGAGTTACCGCTCATTTTCAAGTATGTCCTGGGCATAGAGTTAAGTCAAATAATACATGGTTACAAATAGAGTTACATAAGTGATCCGGGCATACATTATATACAAGACATTGCATGCACAGTTAAAGAAAAGATATATTATAGGCTTATGTAACAGTTACAGACCAGATTAAAATGTGAGACAGCCTTAGATTTGAAAGAACTTAAACTGGTGGTGGATGTGAGAGTCTCCGGTAGGTTGTTCCAGTTTTGGGGTGCACGGTAAGAGAAGGAGGAGCGGGCGGATACTTTGCTGAATCTTGGGACCATAAACAGTCTTTTGGAGTCAGATCTCAGATGATAAGTGCTGCATGTGGTAGGGGTGAGGAGCTTGTTCAGATAGGTGGGTAGCTTGCCCAGAAAGTATTTGAAGGCAAGACAGGAAAGGTGAACTTTGCGCCTAGACTCTAGTGATGACCAATCTAGTTCTTTGAGCATTTCGCAGTGATGTGTGTTGTAGTTGCATTGGAGAACAAAACGGCATATTGAATTGTAGAGGGTGTCAAGTTTGCTAAGGTGGGTTTGGGGTGCCGAGCCATATACTATGTCTCCATAGTCAATAATTGGCTTTAGCATCTGCTGTGCGATACGCTTTCTGACCAGCAGGCTTACGGAGGATTTGTTCCTGTAAAGTACACCTAGGTTTTGGATGTCAGGGTATCAATGTGCATCCCGAATGTTAAGTGGGAGTTAAACCGTATGCCCGGTTATTTAAAACTAGTAACAGGAGTTAGGGTGGTGTTAGCGTTGGTTCTGATCTGGAGCTCAGTCACTGGAAGCTTTATAAATTTGGTCTTGGTCCCAAATACCATTGTTACTGTAATGCGTAGCTCACCACAAACGAAGCGCGATCGCGGTGCTGAGGCAGGGAATTGAGGAAAGCTGACCCATAGCCACGCGGGCGCGCCAAGAGTGTAGAGTAGTCAGGTACTTGCCAGATTCAGGAGAGGAGAGTTGCGGATAGTCGGCGTACGTAGCCAGGTTCAGGATTGGAGACAGAAGAATGGTCATACAAGCCGGATCAGGAGTGGAGAGAAGCGGAGTCCAAGTTCAAGCAGGGCTCAGGCAACAAGGGGTTAATCAGGCAGGCAAGGTATCAGGAACAGAATGCAGCAAGGCACGGCATCACACAAGACTATGCTCGGCGCAGACTGAGGGTATATAAATAGGGGCCTCCAATAGCCAGCCAGGGCAGAACCTGATAGGCTGTTGGTGCACACAGGTGTGCCCTATGATGCAGCCTGATCAGGTAGGAGGTTGCTTGCAGCCCGCGTGCGTCACAGAGGTCAGACGCAGGGCTTAGAACATGTGATACTCCCACGCCGGTTCTGCATGACGTCAGAGCGGGGGCGGAGCCTGGAGCATGCGTCACTGCCACGCTGGTACTGTTGATCAACAGAGCAGGGCGGGGCTTACCGCGCGCATCAGCGGGGAGGCTGGAAGAGTGCCCGCTTCGTACACCCAAGCGAGGGGCGGGACCAGGGTCTGCAGATGCCGCAACAGACTGCGCAAGGTCCGCGCGCGCGTCACAGAACCAGAGGAATGCGTATCTTGCGTGTCTGTCACTGGAGGACCAGTGAGGCGAGGAGACGGTCCTTGGCCGCCAGGATGGCGATTCCTCACAGTTACAGTCTTTTCAGTGTTTAAAAACAAGTAGGAGATCACCCTAGATAGGGGGAAAGATGGCGGCGCACAGCGTGCCAACAGGTGCCTCGTGCGTTCCGGAAGCAAGAAGTAAAGCGGAACCTGGATGGCGATTTTCAGTGCAAAATGTAATGTACGACAATGAGCAGCAAAGACATATTATTAAAAAGAAAAGATCATCTTGAGAAAGAACTCTGACGCGTTTGGGCATCCACTGCACTTTGTCAAAGAGTAAATAACCTTTCTCGGGTGCTGACCTTTGAAGGAGATCCTCTATCGGAAGTCCCGCCTATCCCTCACTCATTGGTTCCTCCATGATGGTGTAATGACCAATCGAGGAGCATGGTGAGGTGAATGGGAGTGCTGGCGGTGAATGGAGCTCTTCTATTGTCTATACACCCTAGGCTAAAATACAAACATTGAAGGGATGTTGGAGTTATTATTTAGATAGGGGTCAGGGTCCCTAGTTTATTTAGGTTCCCTTGACATCCCTTTTCTATGTGTTGCCCACACCCCCAATTTTGAGCATATTTGACCCTAGTACAGTTTTACTCTCTACACATTTCCTGGATCCTCCAACAACAAATGGTGCATTTGAAACGAATAATTAGGCTATATCGCTATTTAACCATTTCCTAAGTGAAGCAATTTATTCCACTTTGAGCACTGGCAGAGAAGACTCTTCTCTATCTATCCCTAGTGTTTAAAAACAGTTTGTTTTGGGTAATCCAGCTTTCGAGTTTCAAAAAGTCAGACTGAAGTATGTGTTGAAGGTCAGAGAGGCTATGGCTGTGTGTATATAGGATTGTGTCATCTGCATACATATATTGAAGCTTCCTTACAAGCTGTGGGAAGATCACTGATGAAAACTGAGAAGAGTAGGGGCCCCAGAACAGAGCCTTGCGGGACACCACAGGTGATATCCAGGGGGTTGGAGTTAGAGCCTGAGATGGACACATGTTTGGATCTACCTGATAGGTAGGACTGAAACCAGTTTAAAGCATGCTTAAAGCATGCTTCCTTATTCCAGAGCTCTGGAGTTTGTTAAGCAGGATAGCATGATCAACAGTATCAAAAGCCTTTGCAAAATCTAGGAATACTGCACCAGTGAGTTGTCCCCGTTCCATTCCACACTGGATTTCATTACAAACTTTTAACAGGGTAGTTACGGTGGAGTGTTTGGGGCGAAAGCCAGATTGGAATTGGCTAGGGAAATTTGTCTTGGTATAGTAATTGCTTAATTGGGAGTGGACACATTTTTCCATGACTTTGGATAGTATTGGGAGAAGAGAGATTGGCCTGTAGTTTGAGACAGTGTTTTGTCACCACTTTTGAAGATTGGGACAACTCTGGTAGTTTTCCAGATCTTAGGGATATGGCCTGCAGACAGGATAGAGTTGACTATGGAAGCAATTGGTTTGGCAATGGCTGGGGCACCAAGTCTTAGGAACTTAGATTGTAGTAAATCAGGTCCACATTGGTTGCTTAGCTGAGCGGGACAGGTTGATCTTGCCCCGATTGTATTTTTCTAACTAGGATAAAAGGTCTTAAAACCTAAAATGCAAAGTAAGTGAAAATGAATGGGTTGTGAATATTTACGTTGATCTGTCAAGGGTGGAAAAGTAATCAAAGCATGGTGTTACATGGAACCACTTCTTATTTACACCTTTGCATAGAAACATTTTTTTTGTACATTATCATTTATTACAGGTCTTTCCTGCAGGGATGGAGTTATTAAAAAGGTGTTTGACCAGCTATGTTTTACTTAAAATATATATCTCTGCGCCTTCAAAGGTCACCCAGCTCTCAAAGGTGCAATCCCAGTCTGCAAGGTGAATTTCTTAGGGGCATCCAAGTGTGTTTGTCAATCAAGTGTTTTCTTGACCCTGTCCTTATCACAGAACCAATATAGATAAGGGGAAGGGGGACTCTGGCTATACAAACACTTGTTGAACACACAGTGACTCACACAAAAGGGGACAGGCAGAGAAGATTAAAGCTGCAGAACAGGCTGCATAGCATTAAAAAAATATATATTTTAATGACAGGAATTAAGTAGAAATAGCTGTGTTGGTTCAGTTGCGATAGTGCAGTGTAAATGAGTACTGTACTTCAGTATCCATTGTTAGTCCAAATAAAAATACTACCTAATACTTTAGTACTCATTTCATTACAGGACAATCCTTGCGCAGTTTAAATGCCCCTGTCACGCGGGCCAATAGGAAGCCGCAAGGGATGACGTCACTGCTTCCTATTGGCCCACTGCACATTTAAAGCCGCCATTCTGTGACGCACGCAACTAGTTCCCTACCTGCACCGCTACGGAGGTAACTATCTCTGGAAGCAGGGGGTCCCCGGAGCTAATATTAACACAGTTCAGCTCTGAAGACCCCCTGCTTCCATCATGTAATGATAAAAATATATCTATATGTAAACACAGTGCAGCATCTTCTGCTGCTTTAAACCTCCCAAATCTAATAAAAAATATACATTCTAACAACTTCTAGGTGTCAGATTTGAGAGAAAAAAAGGCATCAATCACCCAAATGAAATCCTCTAAACGGGTCACTGTAATGACTTTGGTCAAAGGAAGGAATGCCCCTAAAAGCATTGGTGTGTCTGTGTGTCTGTGTGTCTGTGTGTCGACAGACAGACACTGAGAGACCTTCTATCAATCAACTGCGCCACACTCCCAATGGCCGCCCGGTCTGACCAGGTGGACCTGCCTACGTCAACTTGATTGGCTCACCATACCGGCTAGTGATTGGCTGTTTTCGTCCGTTGGCATAGAGACATGCCTGGCAGGGTAGTGTGACCGTTCCCAAAGTGCTAAGCCGGGGGTGTTGTGTGTGTGTATAGAGAGAGAGGGCGGGGCTTCCGCATCAGGTGTGTGTGAGAGGTCACGGGAAGCTGCTCCCTTCTCCCCGCCGACATCCCCGGCGGCCGCTCCCCGCCTCACAGGCCGCTCCCTCCCGGAGAGAAGCAGCCGCCGCCGGATTCCTCACCGAGTCCCTGTCACACCGCCTGCCCCCCCGGCGGCCGCACCCCGCCGCGCAGGCCGCTCCCTACGTACTCCGGAGAGAAGTAGCCGCAGCCACCGCCGGATCCCTCCCTCCCCGAGTCCCGGTCACACCGCCTGACCCCGGCACCATGTCCGCGGGAGGAGACTTCGGGAACCCGCTCAGGAAGTTCAAGCTGGTGTTCCTGGGAGAGCAGAGCGGTGAGACAGCCCGGTGTGACCGTCACACATCTCTATCATTTATACACTGCCATATATATCTATATATATCACTGATAATACACTGCCATATCTATCACTTATACATATATCTCACTGTTATACATATTTATACACTGTCATATCTATCACTTATACATTACTATATATATATATTCATTATATGCATAGCCAGGGTTAAGATGTGTGTATGTGTGTATATATATATATATATATATATATATATATATATATATATATATATATATATATATATATGCATCTTAACCCTGGCTGTGCTCAAAGCTGTGACCATGCAGCAAGCTTAAGCCTATAGAGAACCATGTTAATGTTTTTGAAGCAAAAGGTGACACTGTGCTCATTTGCATGTCATTTCCCAGTATCCCTTGCTGCAGTGGAAGTGCTGGGTGATAATGGGGAAAGGCGGGGTTGCAGACCTGCCTAGGACATGCAAATGAGCATACAGTAATATTTCCATTTGCTATATGCTTTGCTGTGGAGGGTATTTGTCACTTTTTTTACCCACCATAATATATATATATTCACTGATGATACACATTTATACATTACTATATATATCACATTTATACATTACTATATATTTCACATTTATACATTACTATATATATCACATTTATACATTACTATATATATATCACATTTATACTTTACTATATATATCTATATCTATCACATGTATACATTACTATAGCTATAAATCTCCCAACATCAAATATGTCCCCACTAATCTCTTTAATAATACACATTTGCTAATGACAATATAGATCCCTTCATTGTCATGTCTGTCAGATTTGTATTACTTCCTGCAGTGTGTGTGTGTGTGTGTGTGTATGTGTATATATATATATATATGCAAATATAGCTGTATGCTCATCTGCATGTCTTAGGCAGGTCTGCAACCCCACCTTTCCCCATTATCACCCAGCATACAGCACTTCCACTGCAGCAAGGGATTCTGGGAAATGACATGCAAATGAGCACACAGTGTCACTTTTTGCCTCAATAACCATTTTTAACATGGTTCCCTATAGGCTTAAGCTTGCTGCATGGTCTTATATATATATCTACTATGCACCAGTACAGAAAGATGTGATTGTTCGTGTGTACCCTCCTTTGTATAAACTTATGTTTTTACAGAATTATGTGGCTATGCATGAAAACATACGTCTGACTTTGCACCTCTACCGTAAATACACAGCTATGGCTGTGTGCGTATATGCACGAATAGTCTCCTGGGTACAGTATTGACATTTGTTTCTGTGTCCGCTTGCTGCGGCTGGTCCACCTAATCGTGTAACCTTTCCAAACGCCAGCAATATGTAGCCTTCTCTTGGAACAGCACCCGTTTCACCCCGAGATCGGGACCCCACACGTGTATACGTGTAGTGCACATTCACCTCACTGGGCCTACCACGACTTTCAAAGCTGTGCCTTCTTCAGGCTTTCTATTATTTTATTAGATGTGTAGTGGAGGCGTCTCCGTGTCAACTGTAAAAGAGAGGGGGCTTTATATCGGGGGATGTGGGGGAAGTGCCTTAGATGTCTGTGAGAGGAGAATCTCCCTGCTTCATGGATTGTAACTCAAGCCTTGGGCAGCAGGTAGTTAAAGCTCTTTGAATTGCTGGAGATTTGTAGCCCTGTGATGCATTGCAGGGGTTAGGTTACCATTTGAGCACTTCCTTTCCCCCCAAACACACACATTGTTGCGATAATCAGCCCCCTTGGCTGCCAGCAACACTTTGCAGAGCAAGTGATATTTTTTTATACAATATGTAATTATCATGTTATATGGCAACCCACTTCACAGCTGGTAGTGTCAGGTGGATGTTATGTCAAAGTAGCATACATGATTGCATGTTGATCATAGAGGCATAGTAGGCAAGGTGCTGCCTGCTTGTAACCGCTCACTGTGGCCATGCTTGTAGGTTTGAGGGGATTTATTAAGGTTGCTAATGTATATACAAAATGTTTCATGTCTTCAGTAGTTTGTTGCTTCTTCAGCATTGAAGTGGTTAAAATCAGCCAAATATAGCCATTCCATGCACCGAACCAATTATACCGCTCACGCACACCGCTCGCCATTTATACCGCTCACGCACACCGCTCGCCATTTATACCGCGGCTGCGTCCATAGTAATTTCAGCCGTGCGGTGGCTGAGGGAAAGCGGGTGCTTTCCCTGGCCATGGTAGGCGTGCCGTCCGCTTGTGTGTCTAAGGGCGTGCCAGTGACGTCACGGAGCTGGTTCGCCCTCATTGGGCGAACTGCTCACGTGACCGGCCTGTTGCGCCAAGAAATCAGTCTCAACTGATTTCTGGCCCGCACGCTGTATAGACGCGAGCACTGGCTTAATAATGCAGTCTGTTTGCTGAGCGTGCGGACGTGTCCACGCGGTCTGCCTTGCCATGGGCGAAGCCTTAACACACACCTCTGGGCTGGAAGTTTGAACATGGTCATGTAGCTCCTCCTGCGTATTCTGGCGTTAGTCCTAATTGGAGTGGTGGCATCCTCTACTCTATCTCGAACATATTTTTATATCCGGATAGCTTGAATTACTGGGTGTGGGTGCATATGTAAATCACTTCCAAAGAGATAACTACCAGCACCAGATGAAGATTCACAAAATGTAGTAGAGGGATTTATTTATACAGACATCACCGTGATGTACAGTATGTATAAATACATCACTTTATTACGTTGTGTGCAACTTCATCTGCTGCTGGTAATCATTTCTCTTCGGAGATGATTTATTGACAGTATTAAGCTATCTACCATGCACAGAATTGCCCTAAGGGGTGGTGTGTGTGTGTGTGTGTGTGTGTGTGTGTGTGTGTGTGTGTGTGTGTGTGTGTGTGTGTGTGTGTGTGTGTGTGTGTTAAATGTGGAATAATAATAAAAAAAATATATATATTATTATTATTCCAACGTTTTATCAAGATAAAGGCTCCAGAGGGTAGCTGAAACGTCACGCCAATAAAAAATATATATATTTTTGCATATTTCTGGTGTGCATATCCCTTTATTCTTGTACAATACCTTTATAGGCACTCTGATGGTAGCACCCTCTCCAGTAGTCTGGCTTATACTAGTTAAGGCCTCGGTTATAGTGCAGGCACTTGAGTGATCTGTGGTCTCTGATTCGCTAGTGTCGGGGAGGCGTGGCCGTGATGTCACCAGTCTGGCCCGACCTCGTTGGCGGAACCGCTCACGTGACGCGGCCGTCGTGCGAAAAAAACCAAAATTATTTGTCGGCTCAAAATTCTGTCGTGTGCACTATGCCTGGCGGCCCGATAGAGCAAACTGTATTTTGTTTGTGCTGTTGCACGCGCTTTAATCGCGGCCAAAGTGTGTGCCCCAATACACACACACACACACACACACACACACACACACACACACACACACACACACACACACACACACACACACACACACACGGTTTCATCCTTATGATTACTGCTATCTACAGGATTATTGCCATTTTGTGTGTCAGATAGTCAGAAAGCAAATTGAAATCACTGCATATTAATTAGCTTAGCCTATGCGTGGTATTTTAAAATTGCCCACCTTATCGTCACCCTCACACCCCTGCACGTTTTCCAGCGTTCAGCAAGAAATCCCATTTGTGAAATGAATCCGTGCCTACGTGTGCATCAGTAAAAATGAGAGGCAAGACCTACAGTCTGTGTTTGTAGGTACATATGCGCTTAAAATGTGCATTATTCGCCACTAAGACCGGCGCAGGCCTCCCTAATAGCAACGATGTTCATACCTGTAATCACTTTCATTGCCCGTAATCATAATGAATGGCTTATGCTTAGTCATTTTGTTTAAATCCCTTTTTTAACGTCAGCTGTTTCCTGGCAGCGGTGATTGCTTGATGATAAAACATCCATGGGGTGTCTGCTACATTATCTCAATCTTCACAATTGTCACTTAAAACAAACCTGGATTCCTGGAGGAAATGAGAATAAATGAACCGATCATTGATCTGCTCGTTTCCTTGTTTAAAATATTGCTAGCTATTCTTTTTAATCGACTAGTTTTTAGTTTTTTTGGGGCACTGCTGGCAGCAAAGGTGTTAAGAAAGATAGCAGTCTGTCTTCATTATACCTGCCTGAAAAAGAAAAAAATAAACCCCACCACAAAAAAACCATATTGCAGTGTATACACCACTTCTCAAATGTCTGCCGCTTATTCTATATGCAGAAACTGCAGCAGTAACTCTGAGCCAATTGCTCAGTTCTTTCTAAGAATACAGTGATAAATGACTGTGGTTTTTATGTGCCCTGTGTGGGAGGCCAGGAACCCCCCCTAGTATAAAGAGAGTCTGCATATGGTGTGTTCTTTCGGTTGTATTTTCACTAAACGGACAAAGGTTTGGTGTATATTGATACTGAGTACCTAGAGGCCTTTTGTGGATTAGGTTTGAAGGAGGCTCGCTTAGATCCATTGAGTTAACCAGTGTCACATCCCATCAGTACTTTTAACCCCCGGTGTGCTGTGTTGCAGGCCTCTGCAGAACTGAAGCCGTTAAGAAGCACGAAGTCAGAATTCCCAATGAGAATTCCAGTGGTGTTTCTATCATAATTGAGATGTGCTCTCGGATATCAAGGTTTTCCGATCAGCGTTTCTTTGCTGAAGCTCTGAAGGAAATGGACTTTGAGCTTTGTGCTGTTCGCTAATTGGGTTTTTTTTCTCTCAGGCAGGGCAGAAAAAACGCTTTTAAAAACGGGTCGCCAAGGTGTTGACGGTGTGGAGAGGGGGGGCGGGGATGACGACATTTAGCTCATTAGATGGGTGCAGATGAATGTCCCACCTTTCAGTCATATATCAAACAGTCCACGGTCCGGTTCTCTTCTCAATTTATTCCGAGACAATAGAAACCATCTTTTACAGCATCGTTTCAGTCCGGTACATCAGGTTTTCAGGCATATATCATTTAGTCCGAGTGGAGAATCCTTAGCTCGGTGGTGGTTCTGAGCTCGGTGGTGGTTCTGAGCTCGGTGGTGGTTCTGAGCGCGGTGGTGGTTCTGAGCGCGGTGGTGGTTCTGAGCGCGGTGGTGGTTCTGAGCGCGGTGGTGGTTCGTGGTGGTTCTGAGCTCGGTGGTGGTTCGTGGTGGTTCTGAGCTCGGTGGTGGTTCGTGGTGGTTCTGAGCTCGGTGGTGGTTCGTGGTGGTTCTGAGCTCGATGGTGGTTCTGAGCTTGGTGGTGGATCGTGGTGGTTCTGAGCTCGGTGGTGGTTCTGAGCTCGGTGGTGGTTCTGAGCTCGGTGGTGGTTCTGAGCTCGGTGGTGGTTCTGAGCTCGGTGGTGGTTCTGAGCTCGGTGGTGGTTCTGAGCTCGGTGGTGGTTCTGAGCTCGGTGGTGGTTCTGAGCTCGGTGGTGGTTCTGAGCTCGGTGGTATATGATTCTGAATTCAATAAATCCAAATACAATCTTTATACATTTTCCTTAACCAGTCTTAACATAACAATCACCTGTTTTTTCTCGCTGTCCAATCTTCTTAGTCAATCATCAACATTAGAACAGAGTTTTTTCATTTAGCAATATTTACTTTGATTTACAAAACCCTCATGTTCTGCCACTAAGTAACTATAGGATTAACAATGTTCCTAATCTGTTTAAACCGGTCTCTATTGTATTGTCTACTAACTAATTATTTAACTGACCTTTGATTCCAAACTCCGGATGCTATAATATTCCACTCAGCAGACATTAAACATGCCAAGTTTCATACATAATGGAAATGAATAAAACAAGATAAATTCTTAAGTCTCACACAACATTTCTACACCTGCTTGTCTTCAGACTGATTTATCTTTTTATCTTTGCCGAGGCAGTTAATCATCATTTTCCAATATTTCTATCTTAATACTATGTTACTTATTTTAACTAGTTAAATGCTAATATATATATATATATACACACACACACACACACACACACACACACACACACACACACACACACACACACACACACCATGAATATTTGGCACTCCTATAGTGATATAATGAACTGGTGCTTATGTCATAAAAAATAATAAAGCATACATTACCAGCAAAAGTAAGGAGACAACAGCACTCAGAAGGTATAAGCGGCTATAAACTGTATTAAAGAAACTTGCACATATATCCAACGTTTCGGTCCGCTGAACGGTGCACCCCCCTGAGGAAGGTCCGCTGAACGTGACCTTCCTCAGGGGAGTGGACCGAAACGTTGGATATATGTGCAAGTTTCTTTAATACAGTTTATAGCTGCTTATACCTTCTGAGTGATGTTGTCTCCTTACCTTTGCTGGTAATGTATGCTACATAGAGAGAGAGAGATATATATATATATATATATATATATATATATATATATATATATATATATATATATATATATATATATATATATATATATATATATATATATATATATATATATATATATATATATTCTCTAGCTCTCTAGCTCAAGGAACAGACTCCTCATCGATCAGCGGTGTTGATATAGTATTGAACCACAAACTTCAGGAAACCGGCTTCACCAAGGAGTCGATCTCTCGATCTCTCGATCTCTCGATCTCTCGATCTCTCGATCTCTCGATCTCTCGATCTCAAATGGTCCTATCTTCAGGGGACATATTTACTGTGCACATCGGGGCATTTAGATGTGAGTGCTGACGGATCCCGTCGCAGCGTTGAGTGCAAGTGATGGTGTTATCACATTGGCTTATTGTGACGAGCAGGAGACTTCACTGAAGGCGTAGTGCCGGAGAGTGGCCAACTCCAGTCGTCGATTGAGCCACCAGTGCTGAAGCAGGGGTATCCTTAAAATCTGACCTGGTGGTGGCCCTTGGGGACTGGAGTTGACCATCCCTGGCCTAGTGAGTGCCTGGCACAGTAAAGTCCTGTAATTAACCGCTTCAATGCCAGAGGGGCCTGCAACGTCTATAGCACTAAAGTACTTGGGATAGTTATAAAACTGAAGGCCACGCGTGGCAGTTAGGAAGGTAAGTGATATTGTTGTTTCTAGGTGAGGGGGGGAGGGTTGCACAGATACATTGTCTAAATGAGGTTCTTTATTGTTTACACCCCAGTATTGTGGGGATTCTTGTATGTGGTGTTTGTGGTGGCAGAAACCTTGCTATTGACATTTTAGGCAGAGTGCCCTTTTCATATGTTAAGTCACTTGCCAACACCGTAGAAGCACCAGCATCATTTGAGGGACCCTTAAAGCTGCTGTTCAGTCTTTTTTTTTTTTTTTTTAATTTTTTTACTTCAATAGTTTTATGTGGGCAATCTAATTACCTAAAGAACTGTATAGCTGCCAGTCAATTCGTTCTCCATGTATTGATAGGTGAAATTTGGTGACACAATTAGAGCTGGCATATGTTTTTCTTCTGCCACTCAGTGGAAGCTCATGAATATTCATGAGCACTCCTGCACTGACATGTGCTAGAGGGAGGGCAGGGCTGACAAAGGGGTGTGCCAGGGCTTGTGACAGGACATGAAGGGGCAGTGCCTTAGCAAATGGCTGTTAAAATAGAATACAAGAAAATTGGTCTTTCAAAGTTGTTGTTTTTTTAAACAGAAAATGCTAAAAGTATTTTTTCTTACTACAGAACTGATTTATTTAAAAAAAACACATGCAGGATATTGCCTGAACTGCAGCTTTAAGACTCACTGGGGGTTATTCATTAAACTGAGATAATGCCCTGACCGGCACTATTACAGTTTAATGACTAATGCCGGTGAGCCCTCCTTTCCTTTGAGTTATGGAGCTGGTGTTAATGAGTATCACCTCAGGGATTAATTAATTTGACTTTTAGACAATTATCCCACAAATATTTTTCATACACGTAAAAAAAAAAGCAGTGTAATTCCGCCACTAAATGTCTTGTTTTAGCAGCTACTTCGAGGGGAGAATGCAACGCTTTGAGTCAAAAGTGGTTATTGCTTAACAACGCCTTTCTCGTCCTGAAACCCCCATAATGCTGCCTTGTGTTTGTGCCGTAGTTGGGTTTCAATGGTAACTGTACTTACAGTTCATTAAATCCTCTGAGACTAGAGGAATACAAGGTGTAGTGTAGCTATGAAGGCACAAGCAAACCTTTGTGCATGCTCCCGGGTGCTTGGCACCGTTAATGTAAGAGGAGACCTCCTGGTCCTGCTGAGTTGATGCCAGCTCATCTCTGATGTATGTCTGAGTCCTGTTTCAGCAGTAGGCAAGGCCCTGAGTGGGGAGGGGGATGGGTGTGTGCTCTGGTTCCTAGGCTTGTTGGAATGCCATGTCATGGTGCCCAGGCTCACATTACAGCCTGCTGAATACAGCTGTTCTTCTGGAGTAAAGGCATCATACATCAGGGCTACTTAACGCTCAGCACACAGGCCCATCCCATCAATATAAGGGGGCATGCTCACAGCTTAAACAGGGATTCCACTCCAATGCTTTAAGAAATGGGTTCAAACCCAACGATTGCATTTTATGCGCATAAATCCTTCTTGCATATGCTTTTTATGTAAAATTGTGGGACTCTTGGTTCTATTGGAGGAGACTCATAATAAAAAAGGACCCCGTTAGGCCTTAATATTGTTCACTGGGGAGCGAGTGGTTCTGGGAAGGGAAAAATGGCTTCTATTTAAGTTCCTATTGGTAATGTTACTGATTCTCACACCTGTGTATGCATCCCAGGGATGGGCCCTTTGTATCTGGTCCCTTCATGGTCACAGTTATAATCCGCTGCTCTAATATTCACGCCTGTGCCAGCTCTCGTGTGTGCCCTTGTACGGATGTGGGTTTAACGGTGGTTCTCTTGGATTTTTAGCAGAGGACCTGTAATTTATCAGCATGACTTTAGACATGTAGTCTTGTTGATATTCCAAATCTCACATTTCCTGGGAACATCGCAAACCTGTGTTCTGCTTGGTTGTAGAAAGCAGTGTCCGCCCTGTCCCACTCTTGGACATGATACTGTTTAGATTACTCTGGTGTTTTGGGTGTTATTGAATCAACAGTACACGTAAAGAATTGACCTGGGAGGTGTTGAACGATCTTATGCACCGGAAAATGTAATCTATAAAGGACTTTAATTTGTTCCTCTAAGGCTGAGGACCAGCTGCGGTCGGCGGCGCGCGCGGCTGCGTGCGCGCGGCCCAACAGCCCCTTACCTCAAGTCTGCTGGTCCCCGCTGCCTCCTTCCGACGGGGCTGACTGCGTGCTGTGATGCGTCAGCCGGCCAGAGCTACAAGCTTCTGGTGATTAGAAGCGCTGACGTGGTGCGCGAGTCAGCCAATGAGGAGGAGGAGGGGAGCTGCTTGCCGGCTTGTACGCATCTACCACTGACACCAGTTAACTATCTCCCTGTCTCATTGCTGCATTAATGCAAAACGGAAATGTAATTTTTGAGCAAATGAAATATAAATATGGGCATGTTATCTTTTCAGAACCGTCTGACTGCATTGTTGTTAGTGTGCCTGTGTGTGTGTAATGGCCCCGCCCCCCACGTCATGGCTGCGCCCACCCGACCCGTTTTGGTCACGCCACCCTCCCCCCCCCCCCCTGCCGAAACAAGTTCACTGCAGACCGCAGATCGCGGTGACTTGCACGCGCCGCCGGCAAGCAAGGCGGGCGCGTGCAGCAGGGCCTTAGCCTGAGAGATATTGCAATGGAATTTAGGTATCTTATGTTTTCTTTAATACTTCTGGTCTTAAAGCAGCAGTCCAAGTTGCTTTTTTATTTTATTCTAATTTGATTTCCCCCCTTTAATATATACATCAATACAATCCACACATTAAGTCATTTGCTAAATTGCCGATCGATCCATTCCCCTGTGATCGATCGGCGAAGATTCGGCTCGGGGGTTCTCTAAATGCTGTCAGTGCAGCAGAAGAGGACCAAAGATGCAGAGTTCGTGGGGAAGATGATGTGACCAGGCAGTCACTAGATACAATTGGTGCACTACTAGAGAGAGGGAAGGGCTCAAAAAGAGGTGTGCCAGGGTCTGTATCAGAAGAGAAAGGGGACGTAACTATGTAAATGGTTGCTATAGAAACAAAAAATGCTTGCTGCATTATAATACATTAAAAATGTCATTCAGAGTTGTTTTTAAAAAAAAAATGCTACAAGGTTTTTCTCATAATACAGAACTGATTTATTAAAAAAACACATGTATAATATTGCTTGGTCTGCAGCTTTACAGTAACTTGATCTGTTTGCTGGAGGTACCCAGTGGTAACATATCAACTACTTGTTGATATGCAATGCAAACGAGCAGAGCTCTTCCTAATGGATCAATAAATCTTGCATGAGTGTGACCAGCAAATGCGTCCGGCGGAGAGTCGTCCAGCTTCATCCGCAGATTGCTCGGATAAATCTATGGTGAGTGGCTGAGGCAGGCCCATAAATTACACACCCTAATGTTTCTGCAGTAACTGTGCTGTGTAAGAAAGGAGCTTGTCCTGTGTATTATTAATGGAAGGCGTGAGCCGGCTCAGTTCCCAAAGCTGTTCTTTTGAGAGATTTGGGGGGGAGGCCTTGTTGTGAGCTCAATATTAATGTCCGTTTCGGCTTTGTGCATTGTAAATACTGTACCTATTTAAGCAAACAATGGAACACCCAAATATGACATTTTGGGGTGTATTTTTAGGATTCATGAAGGGTACTAAATATGCTGCAATGTGTTAAATTCTGTGTGTCTTGAATTATACATTTTGTGTTAAAAGGTACAATAAAAAACAAACATGCGGCGGGAGGTGTACAATATGTTGAAAGCTACATTATAAGTTGAAAGTGGACAAGGATACAATATGGGGATGAGACCCGGAGACAGATCCGTGGTAACGTAAAAAAAAAAAAAAAAGCATCTAAAATGAGCCTGCTATTGTGAATCATGTATCTGCTCAGAACCCTGCCCATCCCAGTCCCTCATAAGGCTGTCAAGGATCTTCAATCATATATTTTACGATTTGGCTGAGGAGGGAGGCGTGCCAGGGTCAAATAAGCTATATTATATAGGACCACAGATCGGGTGGGAAGGGGGGCTAGCCCTTTCTAATCTGGCAAAAAAATATAAGCAAGCATCTCAATTAGGTCAACTTCTCTTGTGGAATTCACCCACATTTCGAGGGTGGGTTGATCTAGAACACGCTGAGGCTGGCTCTGCTAATATTAACTCTGTTTTGGCTGACTAGATTGTCTAGGCCATGGGTGTGCAAACTGGGGGTGGGGGTGGACACGGGCCCTGCACTCTTCCCCACAACATTTAAATGCCATGGGAAAGCGCGAGGCCTCTAAATTCATTATCTTGTCTCGGGCGGCTTCTTGTGACGCGCCGTCAGGTGACATCAGTAAAGGCCGGAGAAAGGTCATAAGGGGGGGGGGGGCACGAGCAGGGGGGAGAGCGGTCAGGGGAGCACAGACAAAACCGTTTGCGTTCCCCTGGTCTAGGCTAGCGACCCTTACATTTTATCCAGTGTTTAAATATTCCCTTACATTATGGGATCGGTTAAAAATTCCATTCAAGCTGTCCACTCAAATCTGGTCCCACTGCTCAATAATATGGACTTGGCACCTGGCTTCTCAGACCAGGCCTTTAACGCATGTAAAAAAGGCTGGTATAGCTGGCTTCAGCTGTTGAGCAATTCCCAGATTTACATAAGCAGAACATTTTGCCTTGATACAATTTTTTTTAGGTACCTACAAATGAAACTCTTACTAATGCAGGTCCACCCCAGGCAGCGACTTTCCACCATCACGAACTTTGATCTGATTTTATATTCCCGTTACCTACACACGGGTCTCATCGCTGCAGTTTACCAACAGCTTCTGAGACCCATTTTATGAGCTACAATGCTCATATATGCCAATGTGGGAGGTGGAACTGGGCAAAACATTGGGAGGACGTGTGTCTGGTGGCAACCAAGGGCTCAATATGCACAACCGCAAAATGCGTACACTATATTGTCCTGCTGGTATTTGACCCCGGTCAGGCTGCATGCCATGAATGCCCTGTACCGGGGTTGCGGCCAAAATGAGACATTAGCGCCCAACTGGTGGTTCTGCTTCATAATAGTCCTATTTTGGAGGAGATTGTTTTCATTAATCCCTTTTGAACACCTCACTGCGGCCCGAACCGTGTTGGTAAGGCCCATTCCTGATCTCCCCAAGAGGCAGTAGTAGAGTAGATCAGCGGAATGGGAGCATCTGGTTCCGCTTCAGTGGGTTTTACCTTTTTAGCCTCTGTTCCGTATGGATGGTGATGATTTATTTTTCTTTTTGTTCGGTCTATTCGTTCTGATATGTGACATTATTGTTCCCCGTACGATCGTGACCCTGCCAGTCAGTCGTTTCATTTCACACTACGTTGGGCCAATATCATTATCGTGGTCTGATGAGATTTTCCTAGCTCCCATTCGTATATGTTATTTCCCCGGTTTAGAACACATTAAAGCTGCAGTTCAAGCTCCCGTTTTTTTGTTTTTTTTACTTCAGTAGTTTCATGTGGGCAATCTCTACTTACCTAAAGAACTGCATAGCTGGCGGTCAATTCGTTCTCCGTCTATTGATCGGCAAATTTTGGCGACATCTTTAAATATGGGGAATGTAAATGGTTGCTATAGGAACACGCATGCTTGTTAAAATAGAATACAAGAAAATTGGTCTTTCAAAGTTGTTTTTTTTTTTAAACAGAAAATGCTAAAAGTATTTTTTCTTACTACAGAACTGATTTATTTAAAAAAACCCACACATGCAGGATATTGCTTGAACTGCAGCTTTAAGTGGCTGATTCTGTATGTGCCTATGTGAGCGGCGAGCGGTTTTCAAGTCTGTGCCCCGCTGTCATTGATGTTTAATAGCTTTCCGCCATTATTTTAACCTTGCACTCAACAATGTATGATTTATTACTTTGCTACAGCTGCATGTTGATGTTACATTTGATATTATTGAGGTTTTTGTGACACTTTCTGCCATGTTATTCTTGACAGATCTCCACTGCAGTATGTCACTATTCTCAAAACATCACCCCATCATCTCAAAACATCACCCCATCAGCATTTTTTTTGTGCCGTTTATGATGCACATTGGGTATACTTGTGTGTTGTTTTTTGCCGACATTAACCTTGAGAGGTTCCACCACTAATTGTGGTGTTATATTATATAAATCCTATATATTCTAGCACAAAATAACAGTAATAACCCAAATGATAGGAGGGAGCGGGTGCTTCTACTAACGTACTAAACTGTACTATATAGAATGGTCAAACAAGCCGGCACACGGATACTGGTACAATAAATGTCTTTACGAGCTCAACGTTTTGGCTTCCCAATGGAAATGGCTCTTGAAAAAGGCGTCATTGAGAAGCTGAAACCTTGAGCTAGTGTAGACACATTTATTGTACCATTTGGTGTGCCTGCTTGCTTGACCGTTCTATATATCCGTTTTCAGTGTTTATTTATTTGGGGGGTGAAATCTGCGTTTTTATTTGTTTTTTTGCGATGTTTTTTAATTTTATGAAGAAAAAATGTCTCCGCTCACTCTGTTCACTGACCTGGCTGTCACTGTCACTTTTACGACCGGCAACAGCGCAACCTATCCTGCTTTAAAGCAAGATGGGTTGCGCTGTTGCCGGTCACAGTGACTGACCGGTCAGTCAGCACTGGGCTGTTGAGTTGGTCACAATTTAACAGCAAAGATGTAGTCCCGGAGCTCTGCTCGTCGCTGCCCCGCCTCACTAAGCAGTGCAGTGATGGCGTAGGCTACGCCCCAGTCACTGTGCACACGCGCGCCGGAGCACCTAGTGGCGTGTGCACCAGTTTCAGCCGCGACCTGTGCTCTGCGGTTGTGCTTCCAGTGAAGAGCAGGAGATCCGGGGTGGGGGGCGCGGCCATGACATCATGCTGCCGGTTTGCCCTCATTGGCTGAACCGCTGACGTGAGGTGGCCGTCGTGCAGCCGCCGGGGTCGAAGGCTAACATGTCACCGCTGCAGCCGGCACCGGGGCTCCCAGTCCTGCTTTGTGCTTGCGGTGGTAAAACATGAAGGCGCGCGCTGCTGCCAGTCGTAGTGGTGACAGGTGAGTAAACGACGGCACTAGCGCCAGGCCAGAAAAGATGCGCACACTGTCATATCGTGCAGAAAAATCACGTGTTTCATGCCAATATGAGACATTTTAGGCCTGTTGCAATGTGACTTACATTTAAGAATGATTTTATAATTATATAACTATTCTTTGGCGTCGGTGGTGGCGTGATGACCTCGTCAAGGGCATGGTTCAAAATGGTGTTTAGCGACGAAGCAGAATGGGCTGAAATACTAATTGGAGCAGAGTATGGCTTTTTCTAACATTTCTTTATTGAAAGCTGAATTATTTGTTGCGGTTTAGATATACGCTGTTTTCTGGTATGTTTTATTTGCTTTTATCCCATGTTGCTTCTCGCTTTCCTTTTCACTCATGACTTAAGTGGTGAATTTCTACCTCTTGACCCAGATTCAGCCATGATAAATTCTTAATTACTGCTAAAACCAAACTCCGGGCTCTCCGTGACTGTGTTAGTCTTAGAGCTCTCGTGTTCAGTGATCCAGACTGTGCAGCTCCTCTGAGAATGGGGGAACCTGGCACTGCATTCATACTTCCATTGCAACAGCAGCCTGGCTTTTATATAGCTGCAAAATGGTGCCAGTCTATCACAACAGCCACTGCCACAGCATGAACCTACATTCAGTTTGTTGTGGGCTGAAATCATTTATTTTCATAGAGTAAATGCAATATGGATGGTGTAAAATCCAAGGGCCCACTATGAGAAAGCTGGGCTCTTTCTCTCTCTCTCTCTCTCTCTCTCTCTCTCTCTCTCTCTCTCTCTCTCTCTCTCTCTCTCTCTCTCTCTCTCTCTCTCTCTCTCTCTCTCTCTCTCGCTTTCTCTCTCTTTCTCTCTCTTTCTCTCTCTTTCTCTCTCTTTCTCTCTCTCTCTCTCTTTCTCTTTCTCTCTCTTTCTCTCTCTCTCTCTCTCTCTCTCTTCTCTCTCTCTCTCTCTCTCTCTCTCTCTCTCTCTCTCTCTCTCTCTCTCTACTCTCTCTCTCTCTCTCTCTCTCTCTCTCTCTCTCTCTCTCTCTCTCTCGCTTTCTCTCTCTTTCTCTCCTCTTTCTCTCTCTTCTCTCTCTCTCTCCCTCTCTCTCTCTCTCTTTCTCTCTCTCTTTCTCTCTCTCTTTCTCTCTCTATCTTTCTCTCTCTCTCTCTCTCTCTCTCTCTCTCTCTCTCGTGATGTTGGACACTGTATTCTTTAATCTTGTAGCAGTGCTATTTAAAAAAATACAAAATCCCATACTCATTAAAGCGGCAATCCAAGCCATTCATTGATTTATTTGCAAAGCTGTTCTTTTAATTATTTTCTTTTATGCAGCATTGAAGCAGGGTGTCTTTGGATCTGAACCCCCATGCATTTCCGCTCTGGGGACCCCCTGCTTCCTGAGATACTCACCTCTGTAGTAGGTGCTGGTAGCCGCTCGACAATATGTCTGCAGTTCAAAGCTCTCGTGCCCCTGCGGGCCAGCAGGAAACTGTGACGACGTTGTTGCGGCATCCTATTGGCCCAGGCGACACGGAGCTTTAAAGCCCAGCTAGCTCAGCCAGGGCGGCTACCTGCACCTATTTCGGAGGTAAGTATCTCCGGAGGCAGGGGCTCAAAACAACTTTGCAAAAAATAATCACTGCTTGGATGTCTCCTTTAAGACCTCACGATGTATCCACACTGCATCCAACTTTAGGAGGATCATGAAACGATCCCCACCACGGTGTGGTGTTGGTACGTGGTCTACAAGCATGTACCACAATGTCTATAGTCTGTCCTGCAGATAGGGTGCACACAAGGTCTGTAACTGTTACATATACGCCTATGACATATTTTATCTTTAACTGTGCATGCAATGTGTTTATACTGTGTAACCCTGCTCATTTCATGTAACCCTGTATCTGTCATCATAACTCTGTGCCCAGGACATACCTGAAAACGAGAGGTAACTCTCAATTTATCACTTCCTGGTAAAACATTGTATAAATAAGGGAGATAGTGTGGAGTAGGCGCCTGGCACTTAGGTGGGAGATCGGAGGTAAGGAAAGTAGCGTCTTTCCTCCTGTATGGGTCCCCCCACCTGATCCGTGTAGTGCACTGCAGGCGAATCGCGTTGGAGCGGCTGTGTGTAAACCGCGTTTTCAGCAGCTCTGTGTACTATCGCACTCCCTTCATAGCATGCCTCGTGGATCCCCGGAAAATATCCAGGTAGAAGACGAGGAAGGTATCCAGAGCAGCGGCAAAGTTCAAAAATGGAAAAATAGCCGGTGGGTCAGTGGAAAAGGGCTTTACTGGTACAATACAGAATAGACAGCAGTATACATAGTACCCCTCCTACGCGTTTCACGCCGCTTACGCTCTTTGTCAAGGCATGAGGTACATGAAGAGAACAAACATTAAGTAGACAGAAAACCGCCAGATTGCAGGTGAGTGCAATTTGTAATTAAAATAGGTCGATTAGATACAACCAATCCAAAGCCTGCAGGTAAATCCCTGTTGAACGTACCACAGTGTTTGAACTTAATGAATATAATCAAGGGTTATCAAAATCAAAAAATCTCGTGAATATTGGAGTATCTTTCAATGTATTAATAGAATACTGATGGTAAATCCACAAATATTAAGTGTGGGCTATATTAGATCCAAAGTATAGATTGTCATTTAATGGCTATAATAGGTCCAAATTATAGAACAATAGTCATTTATGGTGAAAAATATCATCGGAATCAAATTGATATTCATTGTGTATCCTGAGTGGCTTGAAAACCTAAATTATTCATCTAGTTCACAATCCTATGGACACTAGCAATAGTATCCAATTGCGCTGATACAAAAAAAATGTTACAAATTCAGTTAACTGAGACATTGTAAGACTTTGTGTACAGACATTGTTCATGTAAAGTCCACTTGGAGACAGTGTATGAATTCTCTGTATTATACTGCAATGACTGGTATCAGCTAGATATTCTCAGAAAGAAACAGTCTTGTGTCAAAAAGACACTGAAAATTCTAAATAGCAGGTTGCATCTATATTAAAAAATACTAATAATGTCGCAATACAAATAACCACATGTTTATCTCTGTAACGTTGCATTGTTGAACTTCTGTTGAATATTGATGGTACTCATAGATGGTAACTAACTATTGTGAAATCTGAATTAGATTTAATAGACAAATGTCATCATAGAGCTGTTCAAAAATAGACAGATCATCATAATGCGATGGGAGAGGGATAAACAGAGCATATGAATGATAATATTTAATGTAAAACATAGATGCCATAAAAACAGTATAGAACAGAAGCTCACAGTGTGCAGATTGAACCTCTTGGAAATATGACTAGAGAAAACATTTCAGATCCCATTCTGTATTCAAGCCGTTTGGATATAGTGCATTCAGTGTAAATATCCAATGGGCTTCTCTCTGATGTAATGTCTAAGGGCTGGGACCCGGTGCGCCCGGCGGCGCGGGCGGCTGCACGGGCTTTCCCCATTAGCAGGGGAATCCTCCCGAGCCGGTCCTGGTCCCCCCCTGGCTGCACAGCTCACTACACGCTGTGACGCGTCAGCCGCTAGGGGATACAAGAGAATGTAATCCCTATCTTCGACGCGTCACGTGGTGTGGCTGTGAGCCAATGAGGAGGGGAGGCTTCTGGAGGAGGAGAGGATTCGGGGAGGAGTGTGGAGGGAAAGCAGCGTGAGTGTGCCTGTGTGTGCGTGCGTGTCTGTCTGTGTGTGTCTGTCTGTGTGTTTG